>NC_056701.1:20634224-20895409 GCF_018831695.1 Puntigrus tetrazona | reverse complement strand
AAACACTGCATGAAGTTTGAAACTTCTCTTCACTTGTAGATCTGTCAGAAAGGTCCCCTGTCCTGAACACATCTCTTTCTTCCCTCCTGTGTCAGTGTATATTTATCTCATAATGTTAGTTATTATCCTGGTTACATTCAAGAATATCCTACTGTGTATGCACTGATTACAGACTTTGTCCATAAAATGTATTACTTTTAATATTTAAGCATTTTACTAAACATCAAACAGTATTATATCTCATTTTATATTATATTTGTATATTATATGTATTATAATACAGAGTAATTACTTAATTAAGTACTTAGTAAAAGCCATTGTATTTACATGAAATAAAATGCACTTATCATGTAGCTAAGTTATGTAACAGCCTGTAACACTTTATTTTAAGTGTAGCTTATGCCTGTGTAATATTCTGTAATTAGGAGAACAATTGGAATTGTATTGCATGTGTTTAATCTGTGTGATAATGGGTTAAATCAAACTAAAGTGCAGCTGAAAGATTGTACAACATGCACATTTTGTTGAAATAAGTAGCTGTGCAGACTCTAATTACAAACTATAAGTACAGGCAGTTCCATAACTTGGTTACAAGGCAAGCCCATTTTGTTTCATGTTAGTAAAATGGATACTACAAGGATACCCTACTAAGTACTGAACTAGAGTAAATCACTCTGTATTGTGGACACCTCACAATAAAGTATATGAGATAAGATTAAAGACAGGTTAGGTGGTAAGGTGGGTTAAGGTGTGAGGGTAATATAGGATTCTATAAAAGCAACATGCAAGTTCACTAGTTTTAATTTACAGTGGCAATTCTTACATCCAAGATAGTTTTCCCACATTTCCTACCACCTGTCTTTTCTTTATAGTTTTACTCCTTTTTCCTACTTATACATACACCTGCACATATAATTGTGCACATTGTATACATAAATCTGCAGAAGTAAAACAGACAGCCATGTCATGTACAGTTAAGAGTGTCACCTAACTTTTGACCTTTCACCCTTCTCGTTTAATAGTCAAAGTGCTAATGCACTGGGGCAAAAACACCTTTTCAATAATAATGAAATACTTACCTAAAAATGTCACAAACTGTGTTTGGTCACTATAGCTAGGAGTGTGATAAGCAGAGCATAGTAACTAGCAATGTCAAAAGTCATAGGTTATTAACTCACAAACTGAAAAACACATAGCATTTAATGCAAGCGTAATAGAAAGTATAAAGCTGGCAGTTCTTTCCAGTATTGCAGTAATGTTGACCAGACTTTTGCAAAAGTCAAAAAAGAGCACAAGATGTTTTCTCTTTATCTTGAGAAATTTGGCTGTTAGCTATTTTGCTTGCTAGGTTGGAGTTTATCAACATCCCCACCACCTGTAGAGATCGCTCATTTTATCTGTCAAATAATGTTTAGATTAAATGCACACAGTCAAACTGTTATCCAGAATGTTTTAAAATTTAAAAAATAAAGTCTGCAGACTGACTTGGTTTTTAGCAGTAAGGTTAACCTAAAGCTAAACTGACTTTTACATTTCTTTTTTATAACACAACTTTGTTAATGAGACAACATCTTGTGAAATGGCTGCTATACAGATTGTCTTTTCCGAACTTTCCAAAGCTTGTTGTGGTTGAAGTGTGAGCTTTCGGCTATGGGCAGACTTCTGCTGTATACATATGTGGCTTTAATTGGCAGCAGACTGAGTCGAGCTGGAGCTGATGACGGCAGAGGCAGGGCTGCTCGTTACAGTCTCTGTGATGGCTATTAGGACAGTGCGTGTACTATGATCTTTTATTAAAGCTACTGTATAGTGTTCCATTATCATAATGCATTCGAGTTGCAGTTAACACTTGTTTCATTTGTTAACATTAGTCGTTGTGTTAGGGATCATAAACTAATGATTAATGATTTTCATACCATTTCATAATGTAGTTAAGGATAATTCATGTTGATTTATACAATCTGAAAATTGTAAAAATTTATTACTATAGAAATTAAAATTAATATACACCAGTAATGCTACTGTATACAGGTCATTTTCTCTATTTCATGATACCTAATGCATTAACTTATGTTAACAAATTTAAACTTAATAAATATTAAATTAATAACCCTAACTCTAACTCTCACTCTAACCCTAACATACCCTAAACCTAACCTAACCCTAGCTCCTAATTAACCTAACCCTGACCCTAACCATAACCCTAACCCTAACCTCAAACCTAACCTAACCTAACTAACCTAACTCAGAACTCGAACTCTAAACTTACCCCCTAACCATAACCTGACCCTGATCCTGACCCTGACCCTAACTCTAACTCTAAATTTAACCCTACCGCTAACCCTACCCTCTCCTTAAACCTAACCATAACCCTAACCATAACCCTAACTAACCCTAACCCTACCCTAACACTAAACATAACTCTAATTCTAACTCTAACCTAACCTAACTCCTAACCTAAATAACCCTAACCTTAAATAACTCTAACCTAACCCTAAACCTCAAACCTAATCTAACCTAACCTAACCTAACCTAACCCTAACTAAATCTAACCCTACCCTAATCCTAATCCTTATCCTAACCCTGACCCTAACCCTAAACCTGATCTAACCTAACGTAACCCTAACTCTAAATTTAACCCTAACCTAACTAACTTTAACACCTACCCTAATCCTAACCTTAACCATAATCCTAACCCTAACCCTAACCCTGCCCTAACACTAACCCTAACTCAAATCCTAACTAACCCTAACTCTAACCCTAACCCTAACCTAATTTGACCTAACCTAACCTAACCTAACCCTAACCCTAACCCTAACCCTAAACCTAAACCTAAACCTAATCTAATGTAACCCTAACCCTAACTCTAAACTTAACCCTAACCTAACTAACTTTAACTCTAACCCTAACCCTTACACTTACTAGCCTTAACCCTAAATAACCCTAACCTAACACTAACTCTAACCCTAACCCTAACTCTAACCCTGACCCTGACCCTGACCCTGACCCTGACCCTGACCCTAACCCTAACCCTAACCCTAACCCTAGCCCTAACTCTAACTCTAACTCTAACTCTAACTTTAACTTTAACTTTAACTTTAACTTCAACTTCAACTTCAACTTCAACTTCAACCCCTAACCTAACCTAACCCTAGCCTAGCCTAGCCCTAGCCTAGCCTTAGCCCTAGCCCTAACCCCTAACTAACTCTAACCCTACCCTAATCCTAACTCTAATAATCCTAATTCTAACTAATAATCCTAAAGATAAACCTAATTTAACCTTAACTCTAACTCTAACTTTAACCCTAACCTAACTAAACCTAACTCTCTAACTCTAACCCTAACCCTAACCTAACCTAACCCTAATCCTAATCCTAACACTACCCCTAAGCCTAACCTAACTCTAAATCTTAACCTTAATCCTAACCCTAACCCTTACTCTACCCCTAACCTAACTAACTAACTCTAACCTAACCCACGCTAACCTTTACTAACCCTGGCCCTAACCTAACTAACCCTAACCTAACCTAACCTGACCCCTAACCTAACTCTAACCTTAACTGTAAACTGCCAGAGGTCCAGAAGACTGTGCTATGTCTCAGAACTGCAACTTTACTGTGGCAAAAAAAAGAGAAGATCAAGGAAAAGCTGAGATGACATCTGTTACACTTTGGTTTGTATTTTTGAGAAAAATATGTAAATCAAAGAATAACATGTTGGAACCATATTGTTGTGTTGGAGCCATGGCCTGTGTCATATTTTCCTATTTCCCCTTTTTTTGCCTAATAATTTCCTGTTTCTTTTCACTGTCCCGTTATATAAACACATTAAAAATTCAATTCAAATACTAGCATGAAACTGTAACACACCATCATGCTTTTTTCTGAATCTGATCTTCTTATTTATTAAATTATCTAATTCACTTTATTCCAAATACCCTATTGATATTCAGCTGTCCTTGTGGCTCATTAGAAGTGCCACCAATTTGGGCTCAATATGCTGGCTCGTAGAGTCTGAAATTTGTTTAATAGCACTTGTAAATGTCATAGCTCTTGTATGAGCCCTGTGTCATACACATTGAAGGAGATGTTTTTGTCTTCTGTGAGAGCTCAAGGACCTGAGGAGCTCCTTTTAACTATTCATAAAACAATACACGCTGAGCCCACAGCAATTAGAAAGCACTTAATAGACTTCGATGGCACTCACAGGGTCATGGCCTCACTCTAAGGAGAAGCGAATCAGGACGGGCACTCTGTGTTTATTGTTCATGTTTCTTCTTTTTTTATCATCATCTATAAATAATGCGGACATTTAAATGAAGGTGCATCATCATAAATGCGCCATTATTTTAATTTCATCTACGTTTGTGGTTGTTTCCCTGTGCTCCTGCATCTGATATGAGCACTCAGAAAAAAACACCAGCACTCAGGAGATATTGAGAGGGTTTTGTGATCAATTAAAAGAAACCAATTTTCCAAACCAATTTTCGACCAAAAGGACAACAATTTAGAATTCTAACTCAAACTGCTGTCACTTTAACAGATGTCTTGAGTATTCTGTGCATTTAAAGCCTCTCAATTACTAACACTTTTCACATCATTAGGTATTTAGAGTGTGTCCAAGGGTGATGCAATATCTACTTTCTCTACTAACTTAAACTTAAGTACAGACTTAATTTTGCCCAGTTACTTGACACCACTATGCTACTGTATGACCTCAAAACATTTACCATAGTCCATGAGTTGTACACTAATACATTTTGGCGTGCACCAAATAACCAGATGTACAGCTTTTCCGATGTAGTAAACTTGATTGATAGCCCACCTGGTACAGCATTGCACTTATAATGCCATGTTTGGGTACAGACTTCCACTCACTACATTCCCCCAGAAACGCAAGATCTACAGGTGAGCAGAACATTTTCATTCACTGTTCCAGGCTGGTAAAATGATCTTCCCATCCCCATCCAGAAACTTTGCTTTCTCTTTCTTTAATCTCTCCCTGCCTAGCTTGTACTAATTAAAGTCTGAAATGTCTTTCCTGTTTTTTGATTGAATCACTTGTAGTGTTGCTCAATTGTAAGTCGCTTTGGATAAAAGTGTCCTTTGGATAAATTAATAAATGTAAACGTAAATAAATATACCATAATACATAAATCCCAATAAAAGAGCTTAAAGACTTAAAGAATTTTTTTTTGAAGCGCTATAGAGCTTCTAGCACCACTCGCAGGACATTTCATTTCGAACTGCCACTATTTGTACAACAACCAGCATAATAATCGTTGCCAGATTCACATTCATCTGTTTCAGATACAACAACACACACTCTTAGTGGACATTTTTGCTTTGTAAGAGTAGCAACAAAAATATAAATTTTGCCATAGGCACGTTTTCCAATGAGCCTGGGTTAGTATCTTTCTATCTGTTTTGTGTGTGTGTGTGTGTGTGTGTGTGTGTGTGTGTGTGTGTGTTTGTCTGTCCCTGATTGAGATGGTGAATTCAACATCTGTTGTTCCATTTCTCCAGCCAAAGCTATTCATCAAAATGGGAGTGAATGGAATTCCCTAAACCCTTTAAAGTCAAACAAACAAATAAAGCTTAAGAATAGATGATTTGCATCCTTCCATTTTCTTCTGTTTTATTTCAGTGAGCCTCACACAGCTGCAGCCAATGATAGGCATAACTAAGAGTGTTATGAAATGAATAATAAATTTCCATATCTCATATAAATATTGATTATGTCAGCAGGCATGATGCCTAGATTAACTCCATCCGAATAGAACGGTTTAAGCAAGGCTGGTAATACACAATGAGAGTAATACAGAAAAGGTCCTCAAAGTCCAGACTCTATCAATGGGGAGAATTGGGAAGCAGTGCCTCTGCAGTTTTTCTCCATCTGCTGTTAGTCTCTCACACACAAACACATACAGGGGGACCAGGATGGTGACTCACTCTCAAGCTGATGGTGGTTTGGTATTCATATGGCATGTAGCCAATAGCCAACAGCAATACTGCAGCACATACACACACACACACACACACACACACACACACATATACAGTATATACACACACTGTACTCATACAGGTTTTGACCAGGTAGAGTCATAAGTGTTTGCAAGGCTGCATATATCGGATCAGAAAACAGTAAGACAGTAATAGTGAGAAATATTATTACAAATTGAAATAACTTTTATTTTGATATATTTTGTGTAATGTATTCCTGTGATGCCAAAGATGAATTTCCAACATCATTACTCCAGTCTTCAGTTTCATATGACCCTTCAGAAATCATGATGATTTGCTGCTCAAAAAACAGTTATTATATTGACTTAGATTTACATTTTAGTCTGGAGCGGAAGTTTAAACCGAGGAGAAGGTTTTAAAAATAGCTTTTTTAAATAATGGAAATATATATTAACAATATGAAAGTCTTTACTCTCAGTTTTGATCAATTGAATGCACCTTTACTGAAAAAAATCTGTATATCTGGATTTACATTTATTGATTTGGCAATCATTTTTATCCAAAGGAATCAAACCTGTGACCTGTGTTGCTAGTTAAGTATGAAAAAAATCTATAAATACATCTACATCTAAGTATATTTCTTTATCGATCTGACTGATCTGTTTTTATACTATAGATCTAGTCGATCCACACTCATGAACACACTCATTCCAATATTACTCCAATAATACAATAACAGTATGTAAATGATTGTGTACTAATTTCAAAATTAAAGACTACTTTAATAACTAATGATGAGTTAAGGCATGTACTAATCAGTGTTAGTTAATGCATTAATTAACACTTTTGCAGTAAGTTTTCAGAGATGAATACATATGACTCATGTCATAGATATGTTAGTACATCATTCTTTTAATCTTTAATTTAGGTATTAGTTCATGACTATTCATGTACTGCTATTACATTAAAGTATTTCCCAGGTTCCTCAGTTTCTGTTCAGACAGGAAGAGAACCAGAGGGACAGTATGTGTTTGTGTGTGCTCATCATTTGCTGGGTGTTGCTTCCACATGAACAGATGGTGGACTCATGTCACGGCAGTCGCTGTTTAAACTGTGCCAATAGAATGCTCTGATTGAGACACTGACAGAGTAATAACCCGCTGTGTGTGTGTGTGTGTGTGTGTGTGTGTGTGTGTGGGGTCATTGAGCGTGGGTGGGCAAAGACTGTGTTAGCATGCAGGGTTTCGTGTCTGCTAATACTAAGCACGAGTGTGTTAAGGAGGAAAAGTAATGCGCTTTCTACTGTATTTATATCTGAGCGTCCCTCCATATTTCTCTTTTGTCACTCTCTCACTCTGTCCTAATTCTGTCTCATATTCCACTCTCCTTTCTTCCGTTGGTGGTCCTGCCTCATTGCTCTTGAGGGCAGCAGGTGGTATGTGGTGTGGGGTGTGGGTCTGTGTGTGTGTGTGTGTGTGTGTGTGTGTGTGTGATGGAAGGTATTGATTTGTAGATGTGTTAATGGCTGTGGTGAGCTCGATGTCTTTCCCCATCCCAAAGAACTTCTGATATTCCAATTTGGATGAGAAAAAAAGAGCCTAAAAACTAAAAACTGTGCCATCTTTACATATCAAAACATTTTCTTCAATAATAAATAAAATTTTAAAAGCTGTACAAACAGTAATATTGTGAAATATTATTAAAATTTCAAAAAGCTGTTTTCTATAGCATTATTTTTTGTGATGCCAAATCTGAATTTTCAGCTTCTAATTTGTTGATACCTTACCTCTTTACAGTTAGAATTGAATTGTTAGAACTAAGACATCACAGAGCTCATTCTTGTGACTGGATTGACAGAAAAGCTAATCATTTACAAATCTGTGTATTCCCTATGATTACACTTTATTTCTATAGACCACTTTAGACATTTAATAACATTTTAGATTAAGGAATTCACTATCAACTAAGAATTTTTCCTCAAACTCCTAATTTGCTGTTTATTAATAGTTACAGTAGTGAGGTTGGTGTGGGGGAGGATTGAGGGGTCAAGAATATGGTCATACAGAACAAAGCAGTTGACTTCTAGAATAAACATTTCCAGAACACGTCATCCAAGATGCTTGTGTCTTTATTTATTTATTTCCTTCTTTCTTCAGTCCAAAAAAATTTAATGTTTTTGAGGAAATTCCAAGATTTTTTTTCCAGGATTTTCTAGAACTTCAGTGGGAGCAAATGGGATGAAGGTCCAAATCTGTTTCAGAGCAGCTTCAGACGGTTCTACACATCTGAGGTTCTACACATAAGTGTCTTATCTAGCAAAATGGTCAGTAATTTTCTTAAAATAAAGTATAAATGAATACACAAATGCTTCAACTCACTGGCAGCCATTAAAGTCCATTGTATGGAGAAAACCTGGAATGTTTTCCTCTAAAAATATAATTTCTTTTGACTGAAGAAAGAAAGTCTTGAACATTTTGGAAGACGGAGGTTTCAGGAAGTTTTTATTCTGTAAGTGAACTGTCGGTGTAGGATTGGGGTTAAAGGGTTACAAAGTTACATATAGCATAGAATTTCTTTTAGGGTACCATTTAAAGTGCTAGCAGATTTTAAACAGACAGTCTAATACCTTATTGACTGATAGCTGACATGCACTTTTACTAGTAAAAATACTTACAGTTAAAGAGAATGTCTACAGTTAAGAGATTACCATATTTTTATTCACCTTCTACTCATGTGTGTTTTCTGCTTCTCTGCATATCTCCACCTCTGTCTGTCTCTGTCTCTCTTTGTCTTCCTCTAACTGATAATGGCAGTAGTTTGTCTGGGTTTCTATGCACAGATTCAGTGACGTCATTATTCACTTTGCAAGTCTTTGCTTTGTCAAAATGAATATAACTCAGCATCATTAATGCCCCCTTTTATGACAGCTTTTAATCTTTTAATCTCAAGTTTTAGCTGACTCATGGCCCTTCCTTCTTAAGTATATGAGGTTAAGGACAAAAAGGGACGAATTATTCGATTAGTGACTACGTTTTGCTGTGGTAGTTGGTTTGTCTGGCTAATCTAATTGAAAGTGAAGGCAGTGACAGTGGAGCTTATCTCTTACACCCTGCTGCTCATCAATGTCTACGAGTCTGCTGACAAGCATCAGTGGAGTAAAGGCTCTGATGTACAGGCTTTGTAAAGCGCTGGTTCTTGTGCAAGCATTGTTCTCTGAAGCGGTTTTCACGCACAGTGGTTATGTGGCTGTGTAGGTGGTGTATGAGCGTGTCTAAATGCTAACATACACCAACAGTCATGAGTTTGAACACACTTGACTGCATTTTTTTCTCACAAACCTTTTGGAAAAGGCTTTTACTTCAAATTTGGTTTGTAGACAAGAATAAATCATGTATGCTTAATAATGTACTGTACAAAAAAATATTTGTATACACATTTATTTATTAATTAGGCTATTTGTTTTTATCAAATAAATGGTTTGAAGCACTCATTAAGTATATTGACTGTGTTTGTGTGTACAAATAAATACGTATTATATGCACAAACACATTACTTTTATTTGACCATCTGATTCTATTTATTTGTAAATCTATATAATGTAGATTATATATAATATTTTTATTATTATAAAAAAAAACAATAATAGTCTTATACTAATTATAAATACTAAAACTAAATACTAAGTCTAATACTATTATAAATAATCTGTGAAAAATTTTTGTGTGTCATTACCCACAATTTATGCGAAAGTGCAGGACAGATATTTATTTATTTATTTTTGTATTAAAACTGTGCTTTGCTCAGGTTTCTGCGTAAATGCAAACAGCGTTAAAATTGCAGTGACTGAAAGGCTGTTTCTAATAAAGCACATGGGTGTGCTTTGTGCTGTGGTTTGGCAAACATTTGGTCCAAACATATTTTGTAGTCTATGCTCTTCTGTCACTTTCAAACTTTTTTGACAGAATTTAAAAAAGTTCTCACTTCCCATAGAGATGAAGTGACATGGCCAACTTTTTGGCAAATGTCTTTTAGAAAAGTGAAAGACTGTTGAATTATTTAATAATATTACATCTGGAATTGTTTCTGTCGATTTATTTGTTGCCTTCACGCTGAAAGAACAATGCAAGAATAAAGTTCAAATGTGCACGCTGCTAAAAGACCAATAAAGTTGTATTATGCCTGCTTGAATTCTCAGCAAAGCAAATTTCACATAGTTTTACAGAAGGAATCTGATGCTTGGCCCATGTTGTTACTGGGGTGCAGATCTTAAGGGCTTTGTTTTGGTTCATGTGTATTGGCGAGGTCTGGATTTGGGGCTAATATTAGTTATGAAGCCTCTAAGGGCCATGTAGAGGTTCAACCACTGAATAAATTCAACCATGGATCACGAGTTTGGTGCCTGATTCATGTTTCCCAGGGTATTCACATGACAAATCAAAACAGGGTGTCTAAAAATTTAATTATGGGTATTTTTTCCTTCAGACAACATCAATCATTGGTCAGAACAATCTGAGTAATAAGGGTCAGACTCACTCACTAGTGTGACCACACTGAAGTCATTAGCATTTAGATGTTTGATGTTTTATATAAGCCATGATATGATATTGGCATAAAATCTTGTCAATCTTGCCAGGTGTTAAAATCCTGTATGTTGGGAAAATCACATCTAATAATGGAAATAGACTGTGTCGTAGCAGTCATATTTGGTTTTATTTAATAGAATTCTAATGCTTTCATTTCTTGTTTACATAAGTGTACTGTCATAACAACTCCAGGAAACAGTTTACACAATGCAGTGTACAGCATGGATTACGTACAGAGAACATTCAGCTCTATTGCAGGCCGAACAGGGGAATTGATTTTATAAAGCATCATGTGGAGGTTCTTCCTAATGTCTAAGTCGAGTCTCTTAAATGTGATATAGTCTTTATTTGAATTAATATTTAATGTACAATCCCTTTTTATATCAACATATCTGTAAAACACAAAATGTATCAAATGTTGCCAATTTTAGGCTTATGGGTAAAGAGATAAAAGACTTGTAAATCAGGTTGCACTGTGAGTTAAATGCATAGAGTGGTCTGATGTGAATTATCAGCGACATTTATATGATACTTTCAGTTTTTGGGAGGGTGTATTATATATTCTCACAATGGGATGGACATAACTCATAAGGTATGTGTCTTTTTACACTGCAAAAAAAAGCAAAACAAAAATAACTTAATTCTTAATCAGTCTTTTTGTCTTCTTTTCCAATAGAGTAAGCATTCCAAATATGTAAGCATTTCTTAAAGCAAAATAAAACCGTTTTCAGAGAATATATTTATTTACTGCGTGGTTTATGCTTAAAACAAAAGAAAAAGCATATATATATATATATATATATATATATATATATATATATATATATATATATATATATATATATATGCAAATTATGTAAGACACGTCATTCAGCATAAATTCTCTGAAAATGTTTTGTTTTTCAAGCAATGATCTTTAGATGTTTTGCCTGTAAACAACACAAAATCCTAAATAAGAAGGAGGTTTTTTTTCTTTCTTTTTTTTTTTTTTTTACAGTGTAGGTATTTTCAGAAACAGAATAATACATAATTCACCTGGAACTATTTACCTGGATAATGACATATTATTTTGAAATCCTCATCAACATATTATTATAACTAAAGATTAACAAGATTAAAAACAAAGGCAAAAAATCTATCACATACACTTAACACAGAACACACAGGCAAAATAGATAACATAAACATTTGACATGAAATGAAACTTTTTGAACACTGCTCAAAGACACCTGACAAAATCCACAGGCACTTTCTGGTGATGGACACTCTTTGAGTGTTCAAATTCAATCAGTTTTAAGTGCTACTGAAAGTAAACTGTCTCTATAAAATACTGTTCTCAAAGAATAAATCTATTTGAAATTTAAAAAAAAAAAAATCTGTTTATAAAAAAAATTAAGAATTACTGAAGTAGAAGTGATGAAAGATGGAGAGACAATGGTGGAGTTTTTAGTATGTGAATATATTGCAAACAAGTTTTCTTTTCATCTGATACACTTTCTGGCTGACAAGTGTATTTATAACCATTTAAATGGACATTTTAATGTGAAGGTGTTTTATGTATGGCAACTTTGGCACATTCCAGGGAACCGATTCAAGACTCCATCCACCTGTTAACTTCAATTGTTTTAGAAGCTTACTGATTGATTGATGCATAGGCTCCTTGTAGATGCCAAGCACAGGGCGTCTGGTTTATATGTGAAACACATGGTAAATTGCCTTCCCTTACACTTATATTCTCAGAACACATTAGGACAACCAATCAATTTATCATTTTATGAAAATATAGCCACGTTTTCGATATATTATACTCAAATCACCACCCCCTGAGAAGCGTCAATCACTCAGAATTCTATTGTATTGTCATCCCAACTCTCTCTATTTGATGTCTGCCAACTTCTCTGCTCTGTGTTAAGAATCAAAGCCTGGGATAAACACAAGCGCGAGTCTGTTCTCAGCGCTTTTCCCGCAGACAGACAGAGATCTTATCTTGATCTCATCAGGTTCTCTCAAGTAGGCTAATATCAGAACAAACATCAGCGAAGTGCCCCACGAGTGAACGTTCAACCTATGATGTGCATTAAACACTAGCATGCCAGCAACTCCAGAAGCCAATGATATGCTTCGCTGCCTGATTTAATGGAAAGCACAGCTCCAGGGGAGATGCACGCTACTAAAGCCATATAAAAGCTGATGGAGCCAACAACCTGCCTGCCAAAAAAGGAGGCAGGAGGCAGCGATGTTCCACCGACTCATATATCAAACTTTAAGGTAATGCATGACTTCAAGTAGGAACTGAATTAGAGTCTAATGACCAGTCAGTAACTTGCATTGAGTACAGGAATAATGGCCATACTGGAAAATACAGCTTAAGCTGGTTGTTTTTTTTGAAGATGGTAGTCAGAAAACCACAAAGAAACAGCTACCAGCTTAAGGAGATCAAAGCTGGCTGGCGGGTGAACCAGTTAAACTGGCGATGTTGCAAAAAATAGCAACCTTAAGAAATTAAGATATACCTTAAGATGTATTTGCATGGTCTTGTTGTGTCAAAGTGTGATTTCCTGCAGATGTACACTCTTAAAAATAAAGTTTTTTTAATGGTTCCATTAAGAACCTTTACCTTTTATGGAACCTTTTAATTGCACAAAATGTTCTTTTAAAAGTCTTTTAAGGGGAAAGGTTTTTTTTTTATTTAGAGTTTAAGTAACACTAAAGGTTCTTTGGGAAGCCAAAATCATTCTTCAGTTGCATTACTGTGAAACATCTTTTGGAAGACATTATTTTTAAGAGTGTGGGAATATTAGTGGAGCTGAGAGCAGAAAAGTTGGATGCTGAGTCCCAGAATGGAGAGGCATAGCTCCAGGAAGTGAATCTGAGCAGTGTGGATCCCGGGAGAGTGTACTGACTGTGGGAAGAAAAACGAAAAGCTTCAGGGCTAATTACGACCTGCCTGACAGGAATGTCTCACTAATGCCTTTCATGTTTATTCCATAGCCTGACAGTGAGGGCATTAGAAATGCAACGAAAGACAGTCCATTATATATTGCGTGTGTGGCTACGCTATGGAATATCTGTGTCAAGTTCTAATGTCTATTTATGGATGCAATATTTATTGGATGGATAGAAAACAGGAAGCAAAGACTATTTTTAGTTGTTCTGTTTTTTGTTAACTCGTTTGTTAGGTTAAACCTTTTCGATTTACCTTAAAGCTTATATAATAATGTTAAGGAACATTTTATTGCCTCTTTGTCCAGGTCAGTGAAGCATCCTTAAACCAGCTCTCAAGCTCATGACTGCTGAGATGGTTGAGTAATTCAAACCACATTATAGCATCTAAATCTGCATCAGCATTCATGGAATGAATCATGTAACCAAGACAAAGAATGAGAAAGAAAGAAAGAGCAAATGGGGCAATAAAAGATGAAGAAAACCGAGACAGATGATTCATCAAGAGCTACAGTAAAAATCATTGATTGTAGAGTCTTTTTAATTTTTTTTAGTTTAAGGCTTGTGAGACTTAAGTTAGTGTAGTTATTGGTTATTCATATGACAACATTTGAAGTTCTGAAGTATCTTAATATTAGCAAAATAGTATAATTTGTGTTTACTAAATAGTTAAGACAGAATTATTGAGGTGGTCGATAAGGTTTGCTCAGAAGTACTCAAAGAATCATTACTGGGTCATTACCAAACCTGTGCTGCTAAATTGAATTTGAACCAAATCCTAACAAACCTGAATTAATGGTAGGACATAAACATGGTGGTTACTTCTAGGAGTGCATGATGGCATGAAAATAGTTGTGTAGCTCTTTGAATCCTGGTTTCTCTTTGCACTGTGACTCAGATTTCTGAAGAGGTAGGCGAGAAGATCTAGGCATGAAACCTAAGCTGCAGTAACTAGAGGAAGGCAGGAATATGACACGCTATGTGTGTGTTTTATAGAGAAAAAGGTTGTGAAAGAGAGAGAAAAAGGAAGGCGAGCTAAGTATAGATCTGAGTCATTACATTATTAAAGGTCAGAAAATGTCACAGTCGTGAGTTGTTGCCCATAAATGCTGACCTGCGATCAGCTGCTTTGAAAGCAGACGGAGACTGGTAGTTCTGCTTTAACTGCATACAACCCCCAAAGTTTTAACACACACCTGAAAATGTGTACAATTCTGATTGAATAAAGGGCCTTGATGTTATAGACAAAATCTATTAATACTTCAAAGATAAGGCAAAAACGAAATCCTTATTAGATCAGGCAGAAGGCTCCAGGAGGAGGAACCATGGTGTGGCTGCTAAATTGCGCGATATCCGTGAAGCCAGTGAATGTGTCTCTTGGCGTCCTCTTGTGAAGCCGGGATGTCCAGAGTTTGTGTCACAAGGGCCAATTATACATCTGAGAAACCCAGTATATGCTAAACATTCATCAGAGTTTGTGGTGGGTTTCAGTATACATTATGGTGAACTTTCTTAATAGGCTTTTGTTTATTTAGAAGTAGCTGTTTAAAGCCAGTGAGTCTGATCGTTGATGTGGATCCATTGGTGCTGTTGAACCAGCTCATCAACAAATCATCCGTGCTGGGTTCAAAAGAATCAAAGATCTTGTCTCTCGTCCCTTGCTGGATGGCCATCATGGCTTCGCTCCTCCTTTCTCCTCTATCTGCTTCCTTGTTTCCTTCACTCCAACCTCTCATCCTCTCTTTATTGTTATTTTGATAACATAGCACCCTCTTCCTCACTGGTTAGGCCTGAGGTGGGGGAGTCAGGCTGAGCCCCTCCATCCACTCTCACCACTAAAGGAATAAAGAGAAAGAAAATGTTAGTGGTTCATGGTTAAATACTTCAAGCAGTCAGAGACTATAATTCATTATTTACTTATATGTTATGTAGTCATTTTAATCATTTTTTCTTTGTCTTTGACAAATCATTTTAGCGAATTCTTTGGTTAATTCAATGAATTAATTTGAAAAAACGTGTTTGTTTATTCATTTGTTTGTTTGTTTTTATACAACAGTAATATTGTTCATTTTTATTGAAATTTAAAAAACTCCGATCTATATTAATATATTTTGATTTGTACTTTATTGTTTGAATTTTCATCATCATTACTGCAGTCTTCAGCATCACATGCTCCTTCAGAAGTCAGATGGGAAGGTAGTAAGATTAGAAGTAGTAAGCAATTTATTTATTTTTATTTTTTTGCTAGTGTAGATCATTTTCAAAACCGTGGTTTGAAGCTTCTTTGACTAATGAATAACTTAAAGCAATATCACAGTAATCTTTTTAAAAGTGAACATTGAATATAACAGAATATTACTCTATGGGCGCTTCCAATTTATTCTAACAATGTTTGACATCTGTGTTGACTAGTCATGGATCGCACAACTTTAGTTATGAATATAGATGACAATAAAACATTATCTGTGCATGAATATTACCCTTTAAATATTGTTGGTGTCAACTAAATAAACCTTTACAGTGAAATATGATTAACTTATTAATATTATTCCCTTATATAAGAGCATTACCTCATGTCAAGCGAAGTACTGAAAACTTTTTCTCACTACATAACTTGCAGGTTCTGTTTTTAGCAGAGTTGAGGAGATCAGCGAGCAGCGAGCAGTCCCCCTGGAGCTCTGAGCATCCCGTTCCCCTCTGCCTGCCCTAACCATTTAACTGCAATCACTACTACATTCAGCCTGAGACACAAATGCCTCATTTTCCCACTAACCCTTCAATCTGTTGTCAATTGTGGGATGCCATGGAAACAGTTCCGGAATGCTGCAAGAAGGCTTTTAGTTCTGAGGTACCGCTTTGTGTCTGGAGCAATTCAGAGCTGTGCCATTTGTCTGATACCAAATTAAAAAAAAACACCTTTTTCTCATCTTGTATATGACATCATAGCAGTCTATGGAGAAAAATGTAGCCAAAACCACCCACTGGAAGCGACAAAGTCTTCTGTTTAATTAGAAGACAATTAGATATATAAAGTAAACTGCATATGTACACTATTTACAAAAAAATGTAAAAGGTAAAAAAAAAAAAAAAAATTCCTTAGCTAGCTGCTGCTCAATAAAAACAAATTTTGATTTAAATGTTGATTTAAGACAAATTGTCAATCAAACTGGAGGTTGTATATCATATTGTATTCACACTTTCTGTCAAACCTGGAAATGCTACAGTCTTTTGTCCCATGAGGGGCGTCCTACATTTTCAGTGTCCTCAGTGGGGGAATGCAGTATTTTGAAATCGCATTCTCTCGGCCCATCGAGGTAGTTCTGACCAAACGTTGTGCTCAAGAGCAAGTGTGAGAAAATGTGCGTAGGCAAACAGTCAGCATAGTATTTCAATGTGGCTTCTTCTGTCATAGTTAAACATAGTTAGACTAAGTTTTACACATTATATGAAAAGGCACATAATAAGTAACAGACTGTTTGAGATTTTGACTCAAACTCCCACGGATAGAAAATTCTTAAACTGTATCGAATGTGAATAGTGAGAGATGTGAGGGACACGTGCTTTTAAAAGGACAGTTCACCTTTGTGTCATTCCAAATCTGTAACTGAAATATTTTAGTATTTCACAGAAGAATGTAAGTCATACAGGTAGGCAAAATCTCCAAATGTCAGTGTTAAACCTGCACTGACAGAAGAGAAAATGGGGCATTTGGATGGATGAGAATGAATCAGAAAGGTATATATAGAAAAGAAAAAGAGCATAGCGTAATATCAAAAAGAAAACAGAATGCCTGAAATTTGCTATGTTTCATGCCGTATTGCCAGCCTTCGACCAGCTCAAATGACGCACAACCGCTGAATTGTCCCGACTCTCGATTAGCGGCTCAGACCTTGGCAGATGGCGTGACTGATCTTCATGTTGAGCAAAGAGTGGATCCATGCGATCACAAGTGCCCAAACTGAAGAGGACTGAATTCCTTTAAAAAATTAAATACCCTTTCACCTTCATCCATCTCCTCTGATATCCACTCATCCATTCGTTCGTTCCCCAGAGTCTAGTGAAAGCTTGGATAAGTAAGAGCTGCTAGAGAGTGACAGAGAGGAAGGGAGAAAAAAAATACTGGCATACTAACACTAACTGATGACGCTCTTTTGGTAACTCCTCCTGAACTACTGGAAAAGCACATTTACACCAGCTAATCAAATTATTTGTCACTTCTAATTGACAGCAACAGACAACAGAGACCAGTGACTCTAACTAAGACTAAAATGAAGAGATATGTACAGACAGGAACTGCTGATTCTGCAGCACATTCACTGGCCTCTTGGGTGCTTTAACAAGCTCGCCCTATTAGCTAAAAAAATACATCTGCACACATTTCTGAACACACCATGTGGGTTGTCTAAACCTTTTAATGATTCCGTAGAAGCAGCGGCAAACATTTGTAGCTGATGCTTATTAGCAGCTTGTTGGTAGATCAAAAACGCAGGCACTGGCGCACGGTAGGTCTAAAGTCGTCCTGCTATTTGTCATACAACAGCTCCTAATGAGCCAGTCTTACTGTCAGACTGTCTGGTCAGTTCATATTTTCTAGCCTTAAACAGACCGCCTGTGCTCACTGACCATCTAAAGTATTTTGCACACAAAACTAGACAGAAAACCCCCCCGCTGCAGCTTCAATTCTATTTCATTTCCTATTTTAGATAAACCTATCCATAAATGACATGTAAAAACTAAAATTTATTGTTTACTTGTGATCTTGGCCAAAATGAGATGCAATTAGGCAAAAGTCTGGCAATGTGAGATGGAAACCGACACTGACGTTATTAGAGAGGCATATAGAGACATTTGTCAATTTTAAACACCATAGTTAATTGTATTCAAAAAGTGGACAAACATCTTTCAAAATGATGAAATAAAAATATATGTACTGTTTAAGGAGACGGATGCTGTGATGGAAGATTCAAACGTCAAATTGAACCCTAAAAGTGTGGAGATTGAGGACTGAAGCTTTAGACAGAGAGACACTTGCCACTAATTTGTTTACAACTGGTGCCCGTGTGTTAACAGTAGCCATGTCTGAGAAACTGGGGTTGCCAGAAAAGCCTGATGGAAAAATCACACGTGTTCTGGCTGATATTGTTGCATTATGTGTGTGAATGCATCTGTGAATTTGTGTGTGTGTGTTTGACTGACAGAATTTGCCACTGTGATCCCGAGGGACTCAAAGCAGACAGTGAAGTGAAAGAGAGCAAACAAATGTTGATGAGAAGATAAATTACACAGAGATGAACTAAAAGGTGTGTGAATCTGTGTGAAAAATTTATCGGGAACATCTTAAGGCCTTGACTCCAAAATGAAAAATGAAATGAAAATGAAAATCTATTTATTTACCCTCGTTTCGTTCCAAACTGTTTTGGTTATGACTGACTTACCATTATATAAAAAAAAACTTAATATTACTGAAGAATATATGATTGTGAGTAAATGATGACAGAATTAGCCTTTTGAGGCAAATCGATAGTTTAAACACATAATTTTCATTGCTGTGTGTGAGAGAAAAAATACTTATACATGTCTCTGTTTGATTTACTGTATTTTCAATATGCTGATTTTAGTGTGTGTGTACAGTGCATATTTATGATGTACATATACATACACACGTATATATAAAATATATGAAGTTTCTATATTAGATGTATGTAGATATAAAATTTAATTATATGAATGTAAATGTATACATGTATTTTTTTTTTATTATTAATGGATGTGTGTGTCTTTATACATACATAATAAATACACAAAGTATTTACACATGTATTATCTAAACAAAAACTTTTATTTTGGATGAGATTAATTGCATGTAATAAATCTTAAAAGTAGTGTCAGCTTTGACACAATATTGAGAACTTTGGGAGAACATGGTTAAATGTGATTTCACACATTATTATTGTCTTGATGCAATGTGCAAATGTGACCTGGCTGTGTTTTGTTGTATCCTGGCCTGTGTGATGGTGTTGTTTCTAGGGTCTGCTTCACATTCCTGACACTCTTGTTTTTGTTTTCTTCTTTCTTTGCAAAGGTTGCATCTCCTCCCCTCCCGAACCCATCACTATTCACCACCCAGCTCCCATGATGCACTGCTGCACCCTCTCAAGAACGTGATAAGTCTCATCTCCAAAACTCAAGACTGTCTTTTTCTCTCTCGTCTAAATCAGGTTTGAACTCAGTAGTCTGATAACTTCTTTCATAAATGCCTGTGCTGATGTCCTTCTTGATTTTTCTTTTTCTTTCTTTCTTTCTCTTTCTTTCTTTCTTTCTTTCTTTCTTTCTTTCTTTCTTTCTTTTCTTCCGGAAGCTAATATATGTATGTCAGGTTAACATAATGCCCTTGGCTCAAAGAGCCATTTTCAATAAATGAAAATGAAAATGCTGCTATTTATTTATTCATTAAGAAGGTGCTTTTATCTGTAATGATTCACTCAGGCCAGTACTCTCTCTCTCTCTCTCTCACAGACACACACACACACACACACACACACACACACACACTGTAGTGTGGAACATTAGATATTGACATTTTAATATTTAATAAACTGTTCTGTACTAACTTCTTTTTGTAAACAGACTATACTGATGCCATTATTATGATCTTTTATTTCTCCGTACTGTGATATATGCAGGCCTTATTCGCAAAGAAAAAACCAGTGGGTCTCATTCAATAATAGTTGTGTATACGTTTTTGTATGTATTCAAACATTCAAGCTTCTTATGAAAACTTTCCGCCAAATTCACAATATGTGTGTACGCACATGGCTTTTTCTTAAACTCGTTCTTCTGTTCATGAATTTGGAGTCTTCTAAATGAGCTCCCGCCTGCACAAGGTTAGTAATGTTTAGTGAATGAGACCAGCGATCAGTTCTTCCTCAAAAGCACCAGTTAAAGATTAGTTCACTTCCAGGATGAAAGAATTCCTAATAATTTACTCAGCCCTATGGTGTTTTTCTTTCTTCAAAAAGCACTTTTTTGAAGGAAAACATTGCAGATTTTTCTCCATATAGTGGACTTCAAAAAGAAGATCAATGGGCTGAAGGTCCAAACTGTAGTGTCAATGCAGCTTCAAAGGGCTCTTTGGCATCTCTGGCCAGAGTCTATATATATAGCTAGAGTTATTTTGTAAATGAATCAAAATAACCCAACTATGGTTTGATTAAGATAAATTTGGAATGCACAATGAAAAAGCATACGTTTTGAAACAGTTATCTGTTTTGCAAATTAACTCATCGTATGTTGTTTTAGACATTTTATGCTCTTATGTTGCAGGATTTTCTTTTATTTAAGTTTTGTTTTTATTATCTATTTTTATTATCTATTTTTTTCATAATTGTATTATTTTAGGATCTACTGGTGGCAAAAAAACTTGAAATGTGTTTTTGTACAGAACCAAGTTCAGTTCCAGCTGAGACCATTTGTCCCGGTGAAGATGTTTAACATCCTTCCTGCGCTTTGCAGCAGGTTGAATCAACATGACCACTTTATTGTTGAGCAGTAATCCCTCCTGTCTCGTCCCCATGGCGTCCAGAACCAGTGGACTATAATCTCCCCGTCTCGTGCTCTTTTAAATATTATTGAACAGTACACAACTGATTTAGAGATTTCCCTGGAATGTATGAAAGTATGTCTTGGGTATATTTTCAGGGTTTGTGCGTGTATGTCTATGCAGTTCTCGACTTGTGTGTTCCTTTCAAGATCTGAATGATAAACGTGTCAGCTCTGTCATCCACACTGAGCCTTACATGGAAAAGCCAAGTGAATAAGATAGTGGAAGGTAAAAAAGATATGAGAGCGAATGGAGAGATGAGACGAGGGGAAAGAGATACTAAAGATACACACATTTGTAAAATACATAGTACAAAGCCACATTGGCTCAACTAATAGCTTGCATTTAAGGGCGATGTGTTTGAAACTAACTTTCCGTTATTTAGACTGGTTTCTCTTGTGATCTTACCGATTTGCTCTGCTGCATGCAGCTGTGTGTGGGCCTGCGCCTGCGTCCTGCGCTCACGCTTGCTGCTCCTGCAGGCTCTGGCTGTCCACTGAGATGCCGCTGTCGCTGTGCAGCTTCTCTCCCTCTGGAGATGGTGTCTGATTGGCTGTGGCCGCGCGATTATTAGCTGCCTGTTTATTCTGCTTGCAGCTGTTCCACCTGGAAGGCACAGATGCACATGTAGAGTACAAATGAATGTAATGAGTGAGAGGAAAGCATCAGCAGTTTGCCATTTCAACAACAAAACATATGTTTGCACAGTAGTTTTATTATATGTATGCATAACATGTGTCTTTATGATCATTTTTCTCAATGTAATTAATTTTTATTTAGTTTAGTTTGTTGTGATTAAGTTAATATAAATAACACAAAGTCATTATTAAAATAGTATTATTAAAAGTATTATTAAAACAATAATCTAAAAATGACTTAACCATTGTGCTACCTGATTTAGTGCTTTCAGTCAAAACACATTACATTAAGCCTTTATGTATAATGCATTATACAGGGTTATTAAAAGGTATAATGCATTACAATTATTCATAATGTGCATTGTAATACATGATATCTTGTCGGAAATAAGTACAACTGAATTTAAGAGTTGTAATTTATTTACTGTGGTTACAATTATTCATGAGAAACAATGTACAATGCATTAAAAGGTGCATTACAAGGCATAATTGATGCATTACAAAAATACTTTTAGAATGCATTATACATAAAGGCTTTAGGGCCTTGTAAGTTCTCATTATGCTCTATTATCACCAAATCATGCAATCAATCTTTTTGTCAGCTTGTTTAGAACAGGTTTTGTATTTTGTACGTTGAGCTCATACACCTTCATTTTTAATAGAAAAGGCATTTTGGGACAATTGTGTCAGAATTCACATAAAAACAAAGATTCCAAAGAGAAATGAAAATAAAACAAGTGGAGATAAAGTGAGTAAAGTCACTAAATTTCAGCACAATGTGATAGCATTAAGGAAAAAGAACATCCTCTCGGGTCAAAATGACGAACACGGCAAAAATCCAGGATAAGTACAAATTAAGACCAGGCCTGAATCATTCACCACATATTACTGTCCTCGATCATTTCAATCTGGTCTTACGTCTTTAATTATTTTTTCCTCTCTATTGCTCACCTCTTGAAAATGATGTAAGCCAGGAGACCGACTACGACCGCTGCAAGGATGGGGCAGTAGATGGGAATCAGGTTCTCGTTCAGCCCTCTGCCAATGAAATGAGGGGAGCTGGGTTTGGGCGTGGTGGCGTCCCCTCGGGGTTGGGGCTCCACAAACGGTTCGGATCAGTGACGAATGAGCTGGAATCACTAGTGGAAGCTGGATAGGTAGGACTCAATGGATCTAGAATAGAAAGAAAGACAATAGCACATACATCATCTTTGAAAGACTGGACATAGATGCAAACTAAGGGGCTGCTTCTGTTACATCCGAACTGAATTCACACTATTTATGTCATTTAAAATGCAAATGGGATATTGAACCGAACCTAATGAGACTGTTAGTAGAAGCTGTGAAATTGACCAATGGCTGTCTGGATGGTGTTATATGATATATAGCTTTTTTCATCCACTAAAGGCACTATTTGTCTTTTTTATCTTTCTTCCTCTCTCTATTGATTGGATGCATAATTTATACAAAGGCAACCCCCCATAAACTCTTTACAGCTCCCACTAGAGCACAGCTATGGCCATCCGCTTTTTCAGAGGCCTTCGTGGATTTGAAGTATTTTTACTATTCATTTTCTTCATAATAATTAAAACCGAAATGAACCAGTTCAGAGATTAATCACATTACCAACTTTAGGTTTAATTTGAGGTACTTAAAACTATTAATAATACATTACTCATCCAATGAAGCTTTGCAAATGATGGTGCAATGTAAAGCTATTGACTTTAAGTCATGAATGCAGTAAGTTTTAATAGAAAGCTAAATAAATATCTCTATGGAGGAAATAAATAAATGACTTTTACCTATAGAACCCAACTGTTGTAACTTATACACAAGCAACATTCCTTTGTTTTACTGTTGAACTCTTCAAGAGTCCAGAATCAGTAGAGATTGTTATGGTTCATATCTTTCATGGCTGTAAAATTGGTGGTGACAGGGTTCGATCTGGCTCAACAGGAGGTCTTCACGTTTCCATGACCTTCTAAAACATTCTCGTTCTCATCTGAACTATTCCAGAGCAGCCACATGCGTGACTGATTGAGCAGTGCTGAAAATCTGAACCCTTTTGCAAGACATTTGGTTTGATTCGCAAGTAGCTTCAGCTAAAAGGAGGAAATAAAATTGAAGGTGCCGTTTACGTGCTCTTGATTAACATGGACGGAAGCATTTAGGATCTGGACACTGCTCTTAATCTTGCCTTTGATCTCACCACAGTATGAAAATTCCACTCACGTTGGTTATAGACCAGCCACTGTGTTCTAAAAGCCAAACATCACTCTAAAAGTCTTCCCAGAGATATCTTTACAGATGTGGTGTGGACCTCCCTATAGACCTTAGGGTAGCGCACAAATGAAAATGAGACTGTGAGGAATAGATGTTCAGTGAGAGGTCATTACTATAAAAACTTCCTGTAAGTTTCAGAACTCAAAACTTTAGTTAGTTGTTAGTCTAAAACAGCTTATATTGAAGGCAGTCAGCATAATGACAGCTCATGGAATGTGTTACTGTAATAGTGATGCGATGAATTAATGTCATGATGGATACACCACCTCCGCAGAAGAAGATCAACGCCTGCTTCTACATCACTGCTTGTTTAGCCCCACCCCAACCAATTCACGCACACAGTAGATAAATGACAAGAGCGGCAAAATAAAGATCTGTACGAAAACCAAACAATACACCCTATTTGATCAACTTAATTTTTAATGAAGTTCCAGACCACGTCCGTTAAACCTTGGTTCTTAGTTCAGTTAATTTTGGCACAAAACAAGGCATAATTCAACACAGGATTTTCAGAAAGGTTAATATTAAAAGATGATGCTGTGACAGTAATGTCTCAACACAGGTGTGAGCACGCTAACGTTTGCTTTGTCTGTTATTACAGAGCATTAGATATGCGCTATTTGTAGTATTTCTTCATTTTTTAACCTGTGATTTTTAATCACATCAGAATTTAGGATGTCAAACACACACAACTATTTGCCAATCATAGTAGTGGGCTTCTAAACGACACTGTGATGTGAAACTCTTGATAACATTAGAAGTGGACCTGATTAATAGCTATTGTTATCATTAGAGTTATCAACCTTTTTTGAACCAGCTGGTAAAAGTTACTCTGTTCCACAACTACTATCTTATTGTTTTGTAGTACATGAAGTGTCTGTAAAATACGAGTCACGTTTGAATATTAAAGTCATAATGAAAGTGACTTTGTGTTGTGAGCTGTTTAACAATTAATTCAAGACCATTGTTTTCTAGATTTTTGGTTAGCAGACATGCACAAGCAGTCTTATCTTTGGCACACCTTTCAAACTTGTGGGCATCTAAAGCCCTCTTTCTTTTCTTTATCCGTCTCTTTCTCTTGCTGTCTCTCCCTCAGTAGCTATCAGACCTCTCCCTGTCTCCTGTCTCCTCCTCCTTTCTTGAAGGAAACATTCATTTGTTTTCCGA
Organism: Puntigrus tetrazona; assembly: GCF_018831695.1. Lineage (NCBI taxonomy): Eukaryota > Metazoa > Chordata > Actinopteri > Cypriniformes > Cyprinidae > Puntigrus > Puntigrus tetrazona. Next base: position 20,870,229 of record NC_056701.1, on the reverse strand, counting down.
ACGAGTATGTACTAAAAGTTAAATGATTTCTGAAAGTGCTTTCTCTTTTTTCTTTCCCTGTCTCTTTGATTGAAAACAGAGTACGTGGAAATTGCAATATGTGGATGTGTTTTGAGCCTGACTGAGTTCGAAACCTGAGTGAAAACGAGGCTTTGCTTTTTTGGATGGAGGCTGTAAAACTCACCCAAGCCAAAGGTTAACAATTTCAAATTCTTCTCTTTTTATTTTAAACATTTTCTTTCTTAAGTGGGCGTTTTCGTGACGAGGTGCCAAGTGTGAAGTGCTTGTTAACCTCAGCTGGGCGCCTTATTTAATGAGGAGTCTTTATTCTCCTCTTCTCACAGTGCTGTTTTTTGGAAGGGATTTTAATGCTTATCTGGCAACCCTTTTCAAGTTTGTTATAATGGCTCTCTTTATCTAACAGAAAACACTCTCGAAAGACTGTCACACACACAGCAATCCTTATTCTCTGCTGTGTGTGTGTGTGTGTGGGAGTGTGTGATAGACAGGAGGGGGAACGATAAGAGCCCGATGGGTGTGTGTTTGTGTGTGAACGGATGGATGGCTAAATGAACAGAAGCTTTGCTGTTAAGTGCTCTGATTAGCTGCAGTAATTACACTAGCTGGAGGCATTAACACACGCACACACACACTTATTAATCTGTCCTAAACACGGATTTGTTATTTATATACATATATGTGTATATATATATATATATATATATATATATATATATATATATATATATATATATATATATATATATACACACACACACACACACACACATATATATATATACACACATACACACACACACACACACACACACACACACATATATATATATATATATATAGGTTATTTGTTGTTTTTGTTATCATTTAACATTTTTTATTTAAAATTTGTCTTTTCATTTTAGTTTAGGTTTTGTTAGTTTAAAATTGTTATTTGTATTTTATTTTAGTCAGTTTTAGTTTTTATTTTTATTTTACTTAACAAAAATGTTTTCCTAGTTTTTGTTTTATTTAATGAGAACAACGCTAAGTATGTATTCTGGTCATTCTAATGGTTATAAAAAAAGGTCTGATTCCATGTTGACGTAAAACTTTTTTAGGAAAAAAAATAGAACATTCTGCATAGAAAAGGAGAGGGTTTTTTTCTCTATGTAGTCTTAATACAGCATCTAGTACATTTTTTTGTCTGTTTATCATGTGTGGAGCACCTTTATTGCATATGTGTTTATACTTTATACTGGAGAGCATCTGAGGTTTCTGTTTTTTCAGCAATTTAAGTCAGAGTCCACTCAATATGGCTCAAAACGTCAAAAAGAGTTTTGTTGTTGTTTAATGCAAAGTTTTTGCACTTCTGATATAAGTTTGATACAAGTGTATATGTGTGGCTATATTTCTTATCTGATTTGCTTCAAAAAATAAAGTTAAGGGCTTTGTTAGTTTTGCTGTACAACAGCACAAACAGAAAGAGGAATCTATCTATATGAAGCATAGACTTTTCTCATTCCAGTCAAATATATTATTGAAAAATAGCTGAACACACTCATTATGTCATTATTATGTCATTAAGTTATTATGTACATAAACAAAGATGTGAGAAAATACTTGTGTGACCACTTCTGAACTTATTCTTCTATATCTTTCCTCCAATGTCAATATTCTCTAAATATTCAACATTTGTAACTACCTTTTCTTGAATTTCTGAATATTTAAAAAATAAAACTAATGCAATGAAAAAAGTAAAGTATATGGAGTTACCTAAACCTTTTATCAAAAGCATGTAATCGTGCATGCAGGATACTAAAATAAAACATAATGCATAATGAGTCATATTAAATATGAACAGTTTTCTTTGCCACTGCATCCATCTCTCTGAGCAGTGAGTGACGATGTGAACAAACAATAATGCTTGGAGTGGGAAATGAAACCCGGAGTGGAGTTAGACCAAAACAGCTACGCAATTCTTTGGGAAGACAGGAGAAATTGCTTTCACTCCACTCACACACTCTGATATGTATCTGTATGTGTGTGGGTGTGTGTGTGTGTGTGTGTGTGTGTGTGTGTGTGTGTGTGTGTGTGTGTGTGTGTGTGTGTGTGTGTGATGCAGTAGCTGCGATAGAGGTCACAGATTGAAACCCGAGAGTAAGAAACTCCAGCGGCCTTATCGATCCAACAAAGGAAAGAGCTCAGCACATCTCTCTCTTTCTGTCACACACACAGACAGACACATGCCACTTCAGTCCGTATGAGCTGCAGGAAATGAATCATGGACCACCAGCGTGGAGAGAGACTGGTCATTCAGGCATGTGTGCCCTTGACAGGCATGTGTGCCCTACTGTGGTCATTCTCATGAAAGAGCTTGTTTTTAATGCGCCAACCTCATCAAAGGGCACAGAAATGACTGACCCACCAGAGAGACGGACATGAAAGGGTCAGAGGTACACAGACAGAGAGCGAGATGGGGAGAGAGAGGCAGGAAAGGTCACGTATAAGGGCATTTTAAGGATGATAATGTGGCGCTCGCAGAGGGTGGTCATCTGTACAGAAAAACACAGGACCTCTATGACTGTGAGTGTGTGTGTGTGTGTGTGTGTGTGTGTGTGTGTGTGTGTGTGTGTGTGTGTGTGTGTGTGTGTGTGAGAGCGCAGAACAAGGCCGCTCTGTGCTGTAACAGTACACACAAGGATGATCATATTATCTTCAGGACAGTGTTGAAACTGTAGTTTCCGATACAAGCTAATAATAAAGTAGTTGAATTACAGTCAAAAGAAAAAGCAGCTTAGTTTTCTACACTATACAAGTTAACTAGAAATAGTGTGCAAACTTAGTTGTATAATTGTGTTAAACTTTATATTAACTGCACGTTATGAATCAATAGATAAGCATTAGTAAATAGTCATTTCATCCTTTATAAAGCATTGTCTCAACAATAATAGTCATTAGTTTATAAATAAGCAGTTCTATAAATACAGATATAAATGCACTGTTCTTGATTTATAGTCATATCTATTACAAAGGAGATTTAAAGGCTTAGTTATCTTCCTAACAGAAAAAATAAACACAACACAGAGGGATACAGATGAATATTTACAGAAATATTTATTTAAAAAAATAAGTAAATAAAAATTGGAACTGTACAACAGTTTTATTTGGTTTCTTTTTCAGACGTTTAATTATCAGTTTTTTAGGATGTGTACAGGTCTTTTTGAAAATCTTTCAGAATATGTCTGCGTTCTGTATCTCTCTGTGTTGTGTTTTTTTTTTTACTTTTCTGTTTTGAAGACAAATGAACCTTTATCACCTTAGTAAATGTGTTACAAGATATAAATAGTCCTCACTTTAGATGAGCTCACACAATTAGATGGCTGTCAACTACTACAGGTTTCATAACTACCAGACCTAAGCATGAACTACAGCAGGAATTTATGTTAATAAAGCATTTATTAACACACTGAGCAACTATTATCATGTGTCTAAATAATGAGATTCATAAATGTACATTTAAATAGTTTATTAATCATTTACTTACACTTTCTAAATGATCCTATCAACCTCTGACAACTACTGTGTACACACAATCATTCACATTTTTTTACTTTCATGGCAAAGCTTTTTTTTTTCTCATAAAACGTTTTTAGTATTATCAGTATTGAAAACAGAGGTGCTGTTTAATATGTTTGTGGGAAAGTGTGATACTTTTTCAGGATGTCAAAGAACAGTTATTAAAGGTTACAATTTACCATCACAATGGTCTTGTCACTTTTGATAAATTTAATAGATCCTTGCTGAGCACATTTTATCATTTCTTTCAAAAACAAAATCCTACCGACCTCTTTTTAGGTCCAGATGTACTGTATGTAAAATAGACATAGACATAGATAAAATTGCATAGAGAAAAATGATTATGTCAAATAATGTGACATGATTTAATTGAAAATACAGTTACGCTAAATACAGTAAAACACACACTGATCTGATAAGTTAACAGGAACACTAGCTGTCACATTTCTGCTCTTTGCCCATTTTTCCCTTACTTGTGTCATTTGTGTCTCATCTCTCTTCTCCTCTCCTCACAGGAAAGAGGCTGATGAGAGTCACTTGAGAGCAGGAACTGCTTCCAGTGAAGCTGAACATGTGTGTGTGTGTGTAACTGACAGCACTTGCAGATGCTTTATGATTTACAGGTTCCATCTGCAGAGTTATCTCTGCTGCACACATTATGCTACACTACAGCAGAGCACTTCAAGGCACACACCTGAAACGCTGTTTTCACAAACGTTCAGTTAGTAAATCTGATAAAAGTGGGTGTTTCGCTGATACCAAAGCATTGCTCTGGGGGGTTTTAGGTTGCTGTTCTGGACTGATCAAAGTTTGCTCTTTAGAAACCATCCATTTTTTGCAAATTTGCTTTTTTGCCACCACACTTTTTCTTTTTTTTTTTTTTTTTGCATTTTTCAGCTGCATTTAAATGTGGTTTGAGTGATCCAATAACAAAGCTGTTCAGGCCCCGTTTACACCTGTAGTTAGCATTGTCCACCTGTGATCAGATTACCTGAGACAGATGTTAATCTGGGTGTGACACACGCATGAACCAAAGGGCCAGGGCTGACACTAAACCCCAAACTGACAGATCCAGCCCACCCAATCCCCGTCAGCTGCAGCAGCCATAATGACCCTCACACACATATAGCCCCGGGCTTCAGACATCAGACGCTCCCGCCGCCCAAGCGCTAGCACACTAATGCAATGACACGCCACATTACATGCCCTCTCTAGCCATGAAAACAGAGCTTTTCTGTGTGTTTAGTTGAGCGTGAGTGTTAAAGAGGTAGAAAAAGGGCCACCATTTCACTTGCTGGCCACAACTAGAGCGTCTCTTTGGTAACCACAGAAACTAACAGAAACAAACATTCTACATTTAATTAGTTTGCAAAGTATGAAGGACGTATTTTAGGGGACATCTTGAAGCGTTACTAGCTAAATAATGACCTCGTGAAATAATACCAAAAGGTGCTCTTTGCTTGGGTTTAACACAACTTTTAGGTCCAAAAAAGAAGAATCCAAGGCCCTTCTTCTGGTCTGAAAAAAGTTAAAAGTTTTATTTTGATAATAAAGTAATATTATCAATCATTTGAAAAGAAAGTCTGCAACTAGTGGCACAACATGGAACTGCAACATTCTTTATTTTTTATTTTTTTATTCTTTTTTTTATGCTGACTTTTTATAAAAGACATAAGGCCAGATGAAGTTTACTGTGCTTTTTGTATTACCTGTTGCAAAATCATTGTAATCCACGTGCCTGCTTTTATACATTTGTGTTTTTGTACATTTGTGTTTGAATGTGTCACTGGGTTTGACCCTTTGGATTGTTGTGACCTCTGTAACGAAGGGGCTTTGCACAGAATATCCACACTTTGACCTTTAAACTGCAAGGCCGCAAGCAGACACATACGGAAATGACCCAGACTGATCCTTAAACACACGAAGGAAAGCAAACATTGTGACTGAGAGAAACTAGCTGTTAGAAAGAGTGTGAGAGAGATTAGACTCAGTATCGTAGTATATAGCCAAACAATTCGCTTAATAGTTGTTGCTAAGTTAATGCTCTACCATGTTGAAAACATGCCCTACACAAAACCCAACCCTAAGCCTACCTGATAGTGTTAACAAATACAAAAGTCATATAAAACACATTTGTTGATGCAACCGTTTGCAATTTGTTGATATGTACTTACTGGAACATATTTCGTGTCTCGCTAAAAGGTGCACCCATTTATGACATTAGACCAAGTAGGGCAAAATATGTAAAATCAAATATTTTATTCTTCTTATATCTGTAGCAAACATTCCTTTTGAATGTAATTTTGTATATTTTTATTCAGTTTATTTATGCTATTCTTTGATTTTGATTGTGTGTTTGCACAGGGTATTATTCTCTCACCGTGACACCATGCATCTTCGTAGGGCGTGCAGTTCCTCATGAGAATCTCTATCCCCTCCTCACAGATGGTGCAGGGCAGGCAGGGGTCCAGCGTGCTCTCCCGGTCAGAGTAGGTGTCGTCCAGACACTCCTCGCAGAGTGTGTCGTGGGTGTGCTCGCAGCGTATCAGCACACCATGTCCTCGTGGACACACGGTGCACGGCTCGCACTGGTGCGTCAGATCGTCCATGAAGAAGCCGTAGTTGCACACACACACAGCGTCGTTCGAGTCGGTGCAGGGGGTCTGCATGCGCATGAGACCCGTGCACTCTCTACACGTCTGACACTTCTCTGTGTGACTGAACGTCTCAGAGTACGTCTCGCCTGGAGACAAAGAGACGGAGAAAAATCATCAGAACGACTGGATAATTACAACCTGCCTGTTCGCGGTTAATAAGGACCCCTCGGGTTAAATTATTACGTCCTTAGTGCTTTAATTAGAATTAATCAGTCGTGATAGTAAAAATAAGACACTACAGGCGTGTGTCTTAGATGTGTGAAAAAAGACAAAGCGGAAAAGTTAGTAATCAAGGAAAGGAAAGATCTGTGTGTTTCCATTTCAGTATGGCAATGATTTCTAGTCTGCTTGGCATTTATTGTATACATAGTTTAGTTGCTTACAAACCCGACATGAAACAGACTTCAGATTTGAGAATAGCTGTGCAGACCACAGGTTTGTCCACACATGTAACATCATCCCATTAGCCCCGGCTGGCAGATGTCTCTCTTAATGGACTTTTTTTAAACAAGCGGTGATGGTGTTTTTCCACAGGTATTCACAGTGTGACACTAGCAAACTTTTTTTTTCAGTTATGTACATCTATGACACTATATACTTTGTGTTTTATTAGCTCTGCATTAAATGACAGAACTCTCAGTAAGTTTTCTACTTTTTGAAATCATGGAAATTCTGTTGTAAATTTTTATTTTGCTTTTGGATTAATGGGAATGAAAATTATTTCTTATAGTTTTTATTCAGTGCATTGGAAGTTTACCCATCTATAATGACTTCCGTTAGAAAAGCTTAAAATGTAGTCTTGACCATATCCCTATACCCTAACCATGAGTAATCCCTGAAATCAGAGGAAGTGATCGATGAACAACACTTGTGTAAAACAACTGATGTAAGCCTAAGCTTTACAAAAACTATTAAATGGTTCTTCAGATCTTCAACAAAGATGTTGATGCTGGAAAATGTTGCACTCAGCAAAACCAGGCTCTGCCCATAGAAAACTATTCAAAAAATTTTTTTTTTTCTGGATAATTTTTTGCATGCAGCCTTATGTTTTATATTATGGCATTTGTAGGTTTGGGAGTAGCCTCTTCATTCAGTCCTGTCAATCATCATTAATCTATATAAGCAGCATCAGTTCTTCCACCTTTTCTTCTTCTGTTTTGTTGTTCTCCTTGTCAATGAGAGGGTAAACTCTGAGCTCAAACTGAGCCCCAGGTTCGAGCCTCCATTGAGGTTTTGCTGCTGACAGTCACGGCTCTAGTGAGGGGTTCGGGGCTGTATGCAGGCTTGTGTCTTGAATCAATCAGTGTTGTCACAATAACATTTTTAGCAGAATGATTAGCACATGTCATTTATGGCTTAGATGATTTTCTCAAAAGTTGATTTCCAAAAGTATTCCCCAGTTCTACAGCAGTTGAGAGCTGATGTAAATGGCACTGCTAATTGTTAGTTTTCTCCAGGTATTATAAAATGTATAGAGAATAACAGCCAATGACAGACTGATTCAGATGTGCATCAGCTAAATATTAATGGAGAGGAAGGCATTTACCGTTATGTCAAGGTTCATATTCATTGTGATGAACACGATAGGACTTTTCATACAGTATGTCCAATTTCGTTTTTTGTCGCCTGTCTTTTTCCATCACTTAAACTTTGTTTTGTAATATTTGCAGGGCAGCATTAGTGCCACCTAAATTTAGCCCTGATTTGCTTTTTGGTGTTTATTATATAATAAGAGCTTTTCTCGAGAAGAGTTTCCAATATGCGAGTTTGAGATGAAAATAAAACATTGGGGTGAAAAATTGTGCGGAAAGCTTTAAATTATTCAGAGGGTTTATGTTTGCTGAGGCTTCCAGTGAATTCAGGGTTTGCTGTAGGACAAAAAAAAAAAAATGTGTGACAGGCTTTTTAGATGACGTGGACTTCTAAGGCTTTGTAATGTAATCCCTGCAAATTTGGGATTTAAATATCTTTCCCTAGATCTTAAGTTACTCTGATAACAGGAGAGGAGAATAAGAATGTGTTTGTTTGGTTTTGGTTTGTTTTCGTAGGAAAGATAAAGCGTTTTATTCTGTATAAGCCAAGTTGTTTTAAATGCTTGGTCAGAGCCATGGTAGCTCTCGCTTGTGTATATGCTGTCTGCTAACTCCCCACACAACTAACTTTCTATTTAAAGGCCAATTCACACTGCACCAGCGAATGTCGACAAAGACGACACAAAGACAACGTTTGTTAGATTCTGTCTGATTAGTGTCTTACTGCTGTTTGTATCTGATGGCGTTATTCAGAGCTTTTTTCCGCTGAATCGGTATTTGTTGGATCTTAAAAAGTCTCCTATACACAGTAATAAAATAGAATACAGAGACCTTTGTCTTTACTTTAGATTTGCTAATATAGTGCATCAGCAAAAATTCGCTCAATTTTGCAAGTCCACATAAAAGGAATTCTGGAAGAAACATCTGAGACAAAGTTGATAATTACGTGAAGCACAACTAACACAACACAACCTTTCTGAGCCCAACATGTTCCTCTGGGCTATCGTGTGAAAACAGAAGGTCAAGTATTCATTCCCCTGTTGCACAAAGCAGTAAAATTTGAAACCTGTTCAGACCAATTTATGTTGTGCACATAATATATCATTACCATAAAAGGATCTGACAGATACATCTGAACTATTCTATTGGACTTTCAGCTCCTCTTTTATATTACAGCCAAGATCTTGCAACAGAAAGCATAGGAATGTGAACAGGATGTGAACAAGACATCATAGGTTGAAAAGGCGAAAGCATAATTTTCGCTTCGGTACAGCAAAAATGAAACTTTTTATTTCTGCATAAACACTTAGGGGTGGATTCGACAAGCAGAGCTGTTAACACCAAATAAACCAGCCATATTTGTCTGAGGAGGAAGATAATATCTGAGAAGGAAAGCGGTTCTTCACAGCAAGCGGCAGATACACATCTGCACATTCATGAGAAATGTCATTACCAGCACACTAATCTAACACTTCTCCACATACTGCATGACAGTTTTTTTCTTCTTTAGACTGGTCCGACATGCAGTAAGAGGAAGATATTATCAAGCTGAGGTATTCACGCAAGCACAAGTGGACTTCTAATCTCTCGCCTCGTGTCTCTCATGTGTGTTCCTGGGCTTTCATTCTCATGGTGATAAATAAATAAACAAACAAACAGAGATAGGCAGAAAAAACATCTTTGCTGGAAATGTTCTTGTATTCCTGGAACACAGGAAAGCTTTCCATCAAACACCACCAATATGAAACAAAAACAGGCCCACAGCTGTTTTCCAGAGGAATATTTCGTTGCTCAGAAAATGCCTGTCCATAGAAGATGCCTGTCCAAAAAAAATCTGCCATTTAGTAACCCTCATGACGCGCTTCACATTTAACTCACTAATTCAAGAAATGGTGTAGAAACATAGCTAGTAAATTTTGAACCAGAAACTAAGTACTAAATTGTATTCCACTATTCTTTGTTCTGCTGCGTAATTCTGTAAGAGCTATAACACTGACACTACTAGCATAGCCCAGATCATTAGTTTATGGGAAAATTTGTTGAGATCATAGTAAAATTTCTAAAGACTAACTGAGGACTTATGAGCTAAATGTGGCCTAGCTGAAAATGCATGCTCACTGGATCCCGCTATCAAGAGGAACATACAACCTGAAACTATAGACAAATATTAAGTCATTAATAACATCACATTTAGGGTTTTCCTTGATAAACGACCTGCTTTTGACCAATATGTCTGCTTTGCAGCTGGAAGGATGTGTTCACGCCTAAGGTTGGCCTGAGGGAGAGGTGTTCACCTCGCTGCCATACTTTGGACAGAAGCACTCCTTGAAAGACTCAGCGTTCTTGTCATGTTTGCTCTTGTTGTGCAGGTGATGTTAAAGCTAATGACTTGGTTAGCTTAATCGAGGCGTCTGAAAATGCGAAAACAACTGCTCAAACATGTTGTTCTGACAAACGTGAGATTGCTGATGCAGCAATAATGCTGTTTTTAAATTATGCTTAATTCAAATATAATCAGTTCCCAGACTAAAAGATGATAAATTAATCTTCATTGATTAGCTTTGACGTTGGGTACAAAATGCTCCTACAGTGTACCATTTTCTATATCACTCTGTAACACCCTCATTTACACACACACACACACACACACACACACATAGAGACTCAGTAAATGATGTTCTTTCTAAAAGCAAAGAGCAGACTGGTCTCCAGTGCTCGATGAGAGAAGAAGAGGATGATGGGTAAACATATGGGTCATGTGATGCAGGCCACAGTGATCTGTGAAAGTGTCAATTCAGCCGAACAACCCTTTTATCCCATCTGTTTGTTCTTTCGCTCTCTCCTTCATTATTTATTAATGGATGGATATGACCTCGTTCTGCAGCGGAGAATTTAAAGATCAGTCCATTTGTCACCCAACTAAGGCTGGCCATGCAATACAACTAAATAATATATCCGTATTTTTCTCAGTATCTATCTATAAATAATGGTCACAAAAATGGAGCAATTTTAAGTACCTTTTATCATAAGTAATTTTTATCACAAAGTCATTATCTCTCTCTCTCTCTCTCTCTCTCTCTCTCTCTCTTTCTATATATATATATATATATATATGTGTGTGTGTGTGTGTGTGTGTGTGTGTGTGTGTGTGTGTGTGTCTGTAAGTTATTTACTTACTTTTCTAAATTAGTCTTTTCATTAAGACCTTTATATTGTTTACTTAGACTGATTTGTGAATGCACGCAATCACTAGAGGCGGATTTATTGCATGAACCAATCACGGCTGAGCATAACCAGTCACATCAAATAATGTCGCATTGCCTCCTCTCACATGACTTTTTCCTATTCATTGTCAATTACTCACCTAAAAACTCACCGCATGTTTTAATCGGACTGTTAAAACTCAATGGGCTGAGGGGAGAAATGAAAGTATATACACAAACACACACACACACACACTTAATGTTGTCTGTTTTGTGTTTACTATAATATCCCTGACCTTGAGAGAAGAACACATGGCCTCCACGCCGCCTGATCTCCATCTTACTTTCATTACTTCTATAGTTTGACTTGTTTGAGTTTATTTTAAACATTTCATCTTTATGTAAAGTAAAGACTGTTGTGACATCCGTGTGTAGTCTGAGCATTCAGCTGTGAACAGGCGAACGGAGCACCAGCTGGTTTTCGTGAGGATGCACCTGAACGCAGCCGTCCCTGCACTGATTATAAACACATATCACAACACTAACAGAAACAACAGAGCACCCCTCACACACACACACACACACGCATGCTCTGCTGATGACTGTTTACCCGCGCAATAAATACCTTCTTCACACAGGAGCGGGCCGATGGAAAACGTCTCTTCCTGTGACGTCGTCGGCCCAAGTCTCAGTGCTTTCATCCTTTACAGCTACAGATAAATCAGCCAGGTGCACGAGATCTTTTTACACTCTTTCAGAGCTGCTTTTCTGCTTGGCTGTCATTTGCTGGAGGAGAACTGTAACTGGGGATGTTTGCCAATATTTTGCTGGCACATTTTAAAAGGTTCTGTGAAGTAACTTAATACTGAATGGGCAGAGGGAAAACGTCCATTGCGTAATGCACTGTATTCTGATTTATAATCGCAACCATATCGGTTTATCGGAACAAACTGGAATGTATTGCTCTCTCTCTTGTTCTGTTTTCAAAATTCAGTTGTTCCTTATTAGTATGACTGTTTCTGTTACAATACGGGTAAAGTAATAAATCAAAGCTGCGTGGAACAGTAGAGCGGCTGCATGTAGGCCAATAAAAACAGCAAAGGCTCCAGTCCTGAGTCCTGCTTAAATGTTCAGTGGCATTAACCTCTCTCTCTCTGTGTTTTTTCTTTCTTTCTCTCAGATGAATAAGAGCGGTATTAGTCTCAGTCTGGTTTGGTTAGGGCATCTGATGTTGCCTGTGGTTAAGCATCATTATTTAATGCTGTTATTTCCCAAATCCTCATCAGTCATTAGTCAGCTCTGTCGCACAAGACACACTGATTCCAGTTCAGCACAGCTCTCACAGTAACTATTACAATAAACTGACTTCCATTCACAGTTCTCTTCAAAATTATGTATTTAAATTATGATGTATAAATATATGGGTAAATGTCACAAAAATATGTCCAGGTCATGTTTTCTGTTTCCATTTTTGCTATTTAAAGAGTTTGTATGTTATAATTTCAGATTTCCATTTAAACCACTTTTCATAAATATGTTTGTATTAATTATCAGTGGTCATTCTTGCTATATTAGACAAGGATTTTTAATCAGGTTAAATTGTGTCAATTACGTTAATGTAAATCATTTATTTGTTAATGTTTTAATTTTTTGGCTTAAATTAAACAAATGCTACCTTACAAATAAATGCAGTAATTAATTAGTACATATGTGAGTGGGTATTGTCTATTACAATAAATTTTTTTAGAGTTTGGCAAAGGAAAACAAATAAAATTGAGTGAGAGTAATTTGAATGAGTAATAAAAAAACATGATTTTTGGAGAGAAAAAAGTTATCTGTTTTGGAAAAAAAATCGCTTTATGTACATAAGTGAGCATTTATTTAATTAAGTTGATTATGTGTTGAAATGTGTTTAAATGTTGTTGACAGGGTTCACTTACATGAATCACACCAATGACTTTGTGGTTGTTAAGCCAAGCTAAAAAATTATTCATTACTGAATCAAAGTAATCAATGGAAAGGGATATCTGCCAGCTAGCATTGTGTGAGAATCAAAGATGTTGGCCAGACTGAGACAGTGGCTGTGATGGTGAGAGGTTTGTGTGTGTGTGTGTGTGTGTGTGTGTGTGTGTGTGTGTGTGTGTGTGTGTGTGTGTGTGTGTGAGGCAAGGGGAAACAGAGAAAAATGGACAGCTAAATATTTCAGTAGTTACTGATGTATGCTTGTGTCTGGTAGGGGATGAGGGGGCGAGGATGCGTGAAAGAGGCATGCATGCGTGTGTGTGTGTGTGTGTGTGTGTGTGTGTGTGTGTGTGTATGTGTGTCTTTGCCAATGCTGCAAAGCGACAGGAAATAAGCGCAAAGGTGTTTTTTGTAAACAGGAAGCTTGTTTTGTTACACTAAAAATGAATGCAGATGCTTTTCTAATATAACATTCACCATCTTTATTTATATCCCACACAGACTGAAAAAAAAAACAAAAAGCACCCAGTTGGGTTATTGATGTAAAGTGTCCTGTCCTGAAACATAAGACCTCCTCTATTTCAGGCCTGCCGTCCTAAGTGCTTCTCACTGTGAGCGCTTCTCTTACTGAGAGCAGAAAGTAGGATAGAGCCCCTTTAGGAAACGCTCGCAACAAAAGAATGAGACCTGCTGTAAAATGGGTGAAAAATGTGTCTTGTCATTTCCAAATGTGCCAGTGCACTCTCTAGATGTGTCGGTGAACGAGAAGAATATGCAATATTTATTTAAAACGTTCTATTCTTTAAAGAACACAAACATATTTATCGGCACAACTGTTTTCAGCATTAATAATGATAAAAATGTATGTTTCTTGATCAGCAGTTCCCTTTCAAAAGCTACTCTCGATGCTGCGCTGAATGCGCTAATGAGAACGTCTTTTGTTCGACCGGTTGTTGAAGCACGTGTGTCAAACACGCCAAAGTTTGGCTTATATAACCTCGGTCAGGTGACGTCCTACCTGATCATGAACACCTGGAGGTTATAAATAGATGTGACGCGGAAACATCCTCAGGTCTTTTGTCTTCAAGGACCGCATTGTGTGTGAATGTGTGTGTGAAAAAAAATATATAAAATATATATAAAAGAGAAGAGAGAAAAAAAAAAAAAGATAATATGACGCATCAAGAAAGGAGATGCTTGCCTCCGTGCCAGAGGCAGCTCTCCGATGACGATCTCCATAATTTTTGTTTCGAGTGCTTGGGGGAAGAGCACGCGATCCTCGGGCTCGAGGGCGAGTGCGAGCACTGTGATTTGTTTTCAATCAAGGTGCTTCGCGCTCGCCTCGCCTTTTTTAAAGGAGGACCGAGTGGATCGCGTGCCGATCCGGCTGAGCCGCGTGAGACGGACCAGCCCCTTTCTCTCGCGCTCTCGCCGGATCGCGAAGCCCTCGCGTCCGTTTCTCTATCGCGCCCCAGCGCTTCTTCTGAACGGACCGAGGAGACTTCATCTCTTGCTTCTGGGGAAGCAGAAAGTGCCACCACAGAGCGCTCCTCCCGCGACAATAAAGCGTACGAGGAGCTACTCGAGGTGGTAACTCATGCAGTCGAAAGATTACATCTAGACTGGCCCCAGGAGCGAGAGAACCCCAAGCGCTCGAAACTAGACGACAGATTTCTGTCGGGTGGCCGGGGGGAGGGGCCTCAGCGACGGTCTCTCCCCTTCTTTGACGATCTCCACGAGGAGTTGGTGCGCTCGTGGAGTAAGCCTTATTCGTCCCGTGTCTTACGTGCCATCGACGCCGATGTATTCGACTATCGTGGATGCGAAGGCATCGGGCTACTCGATGATGCCCCAGGTGGAAGAGACGGCTTGCGGGCTATCTCTCCTGGAACTTCATCGTCCTAAAAAGACCGACCCTCCCCACCAAGCCGTGCCGTATGACATCTTCGCTGGTGGGGAAAGCTTTTCAGGCAGCGGGTCAGGCTGGTGCTTCCCTGCACACCATGGCGGTCCTGCAGGCGTACCAGGCTGATCTGCTGAAGGACTTGAGCACAGGCGGGTCCATAGATGAAGAGGCGTTTTTAGAGCTGCGCCGAGCCACAGATCTGTCTCTCCGTGCGACCAAGCAGCGGCCCGTGCCATCGGCCGTTCTATGGCTGCTATGGTGTCCACGGAGAGACATCTGTGGCTCAACCTCACGGGCATCAAGGACAAAGACCGCGCCATCCTCCTTGATGCCCCTGTCTCGCCTTTCGGCCTATTTGGCGACTCAGTTAATGCCGTCGCCACTAGGTTTCGGGAGGCGAAACGCTATGAGGAAGCGTTCGTGAGGTTTTTCTTCCCGCCGTGCTCAAGAGTCGGGACCGTCGGCCACCCGGTCCCGACCAGGTCCGGTTCCTTTGAGGCGTGAGGCACAGAGGGGACAGTGTGGCGAGCCGAGCAGCCCCTCGTAGAGACTGGGGTGCGCTCGCTCGCGCGCTTCACAGTCCGCCTCAAGGAGACCGGACCTGCGGAGCATAATCTCCGCAAAGAAGAAGTCCTGATGCTGGTGCACTCAGCACTGTGGGGTGCCTCCCGGGAGAAGCGCGAAAAATTCCAACAGAGAATAAATGCTCCTTCCCGGCACCCTCAGGAAGCCATTGTTCAATCTCCGCCGCCACTGGTGTTTCGGGAGCAACGGTTTCCAACGAACGTTGGATGTTCGATCGCCTCCTGCCACGCTTTCAGGGCGCCGAACATCTAACAACCCCAACAAAACGAAGTGTCAAAATTAGTGCCCCTTTCAGAGAAGCTGGCAGCGTGGAAGCTTCTGCCAAATATCTCCCCATGGGTCCAAAAGACCATAGAAAGAGGCTACAGGATTCAGTTCGCATATCGTCCTCCGCGTTTCAACGGCGTGATTTTCACTTCCGTGAAACCGAACGAGCGCATTTGTTGATACAGGAGTTGCAAACTCTGCTGGACAAAGGGCCATAGAACGTGTTCCTCTACCAGACAGACAGTCAGGCTATTACAGCCGGTATTTTTCGTTCCCAAGAAAGATGGGGGGCTGCGTCCGATTTTAGATCTTCGAGGATTGAACCATCACCTCAGAACATACAAGTTCAAGATGTTAACAATAAAAATGATTGTTTCTCAAATCCAACCGGGCGATTGGTTTGTGACAATCGATCTAAAGGACGCATATTTTCACATAGAAATATTGCCACAACACAGGAAGTTCCTGAGGTTCGCTTTGGGCGAAGCTTACCAGTATCGGGTTCTTCCTTTTGGCCTAGCATTGTCACCCCGCACATACACAAAATGCATGGATGCAGCTCTGGCTCCTTTACGACTCCAGGGCATCCGCATTCTGGAATTACATAGACGACTGGCTGATTCTGGCTCAGTCTCAAGAGCTTGCGCTCGACATCGGGATGTCGCCCTAGCTCATCTCGGATCGCTGGGGTTGAGACTCAACGCCAAGAAAAGTGTTCTCTCCCCTGTTCAGAGGACAACATATTTGGGGTCGTATGGGATTCGACCACGATGCAGGCACAGCTGTCTCCTGCACGCCTCGATTCCATTCTAAACACCTAAAGAGCATCAAGCTAGGCCAGAAAATCACTCTTCATCACTTTCAGAGAGTTCTAGGTCTCATGGCAGCTGCTTCCACAGTGATACCTTTGGGCCTCCTGCACATGAGACCGTTTCAGTTGTGGCTCAGAGCCAGGGATTTCATCCAAGGGCCAATCCCCAGAGGCAAATAAGGGTTACGCGTCGAGGGCTTCGCACCTATCTATGTGGTTCAGACCCGGTTTCTGACCTTGGGTCCCACTCTAGGTCCGTGTTGTCGTCGCAAGATGCTAACGACAGACGCATCCCTCACGGGTTGGGGAGCGGTCTTAGATGGCCGTCCAGCCCAAGGGATCTGGAGAGGTCATCTTCTCGAATGGCACATCAATTGCCTCGAAATGAAGGCTGTATTTCTGGCCCTGAAATACTTCCTCCAGCAGTTGAGAGGCTACCATGTCCTAGTGCGGGTGGACAACACGGCAGTAGTCTCTTACATAAATCGCCAGGGCGGACTGCGGTCGCGCCGCTTGAACGAGCTAGCGCAGCAGGTTCTGCTTTGGGCGCAGGACAAGTTCCTGTCCCTCAGGGCGATTTATATTCCCGGTCACATGAACAGGGGAGCAGACTTGCTGTCCAGACAAGCTGTGACACATGGGGAATGGAAACTCCACCCCGAAGTAGTCAGTCAAATCTGGGAAAGGTTTTACGAAGCAGAGGTGGACCTCTTTGCTTCACAGGAGACAGCACAATGTCCCCTCTACTTCTCTCTGACTCATCCAGCTCCCCTGGGTCTGGACGCGATGGCCCATGTGTGGCCCAGAGTGCGTCTTTACGCATTTCCTCCGATTGCTCTGCTCCCGGAGTTCTAGCCAAGGTCCGTCAACAGGGGTCTCGCCTCTTACTCATAGCGCCCCGTTGGCCAACCAGAATATGGTTCTCAGATCTAATATCTCTCCTCGACGGCTCGCCGTGGGCGATTCCGGTGAGGAGGGACCTTCTCTCTCAGGCACAGGGGACAATATTTCATCCCCGTCCCGAGCTCTGGAATCTTCACGTCTGGCCCCTGAGAGGGACCAACTAAGTGATGCTGGCCTTTCAGCCAATGTAATAGAGACTATTCTTAGCGCTAGGGCTCCCTCCACTAGAAGAACATATGCCATGAAATGGCGCATCTTGAAAGTTGGTGTAAAACACACCATGCAGACCCAGTTTACTGCCAGATTGTTTCAGTGCTAGAGTTTCTGCAAGAGAAAATGTCCTCAGGCACACATCCTAATACTCTCAGAACTTACGTGGCCGCCATTTCGGCTTGCCATGCTCTGATTGAAGGGGCTTCCAGAGGGAAACACCCTCTAGTTGTTCGCTTCATTCGAGGAGCTAAGAGGTTGAGGCCGCCCAGTAGGGGCGACAGTTCCTTCATGGGATCTAGCTATAGTGCTTGAAGGCTTGGTGGACACCCTTTCGAACCACTAGAGTCAGCGCCTGTCAGGTTTCTGACCCTAAAGATGGTTTTTCTAACAGCTATTACTTCTCTGAAGAGAATTGGGGATTTGCAGGCTCTGTCAGTCTCGCCATCCTGCCTAGATCTTGCCCCTGGGCTGGTAAAAGCTATTTTGCATCCTCACCCTAGTTATCTTCCGAAAGTTCCATTCTCGACTATAAATCCGGTCATCCTTGAAGCCTTCTGCTCTCCGCCATTCATGACACGGAGCAGGAGAAACTTCACTTACTGTGTCCAGTACGTGCTCTCCAGATCTACGCCCACCGCACTAGCCAGTGGCGTAAGTCAGAGCAGCCAGATATGCTATGGTGGCCGCAACCGGGGGGCGGCTGCCACTAGACAGACTATGTCACACTGGGTGAGAGATGCTATTGCCCTAGCCTATGAGGCGCATGGTCAAACTTCGCCTCTAGGAGTTAGAGCTCATTCAACCAGAGGGGTTGCATCGTCGATGGCTTTAGCAAGAGGCGCGCCCTTGCAGCAAGTCTGTGATGCGGCAGGTTGGTCCTCTCCGCACACATTTGTTAGATTTTATAGTTTGGATGTCCATGCTACTCCGGGCTCGCATGTCCTTGAGTCGACATCCCAGAGTAATGTCTGAGACCTCTTCAGTGTTGCGCGCACACACTACACAACGCTGGGGGTCCAGACACTCCTAGTGCGGCGGCGTTGGTATTCTCGTTCCCATTAGCGCATTCAGCGCAGCATCGAGAGTAGCTTTTGAAAGGGAACGTCTCGGGTTACTTGACTGTAACCCTGTTCCCTGAAAAAGCGGGAACGAGATGCTGCGCCTCAATGCCGCACTGTGGGTGTGACTGGACGTCCTTTCAGACAAAAATTTGACCTGAGGATGTTTCGCGCCACATCTATTTATAACCTCCAGGTGTTCATGATCAGGTAGGGCGTCACCTGACCGAGGTTATATAAGCCAAACTTTGGCGTGTTTGACACACGTGCTTCAACAACCGGTCGAACAAAAGACGTTCTCATTAGCGCATTCAGCGCAGCATCTCGTTCCCGCTTTTTCAGGGAACAGGGTTACAGTCAAGTAACCCGAGACGATCGGCATATTAGAATGATTTCTGAAGGACTGTGTGACACTGAAGACTGAAATAAGCGATAATGCTTATAATTCAGCTTTGCTTCACAGAAATAAATTACATTCTAAAATATACTAAAAGGTTTATTTTCTATATTAGATATAAGATTTCACAGTAGTACAGTTTTTACAACATTTTTGCTCAAATAACTGCAGCATTGATGAGCATAAGAGGCTAGATGTTCCTATTTAAAGATTGCGGTGACATTGTGTGTCTTTCAACTTGTGTCCATCTATCAATTGCTGTCCAATCTGTTGCTCTCTCGTTCTTGTTTTCCTCACAAACTATGAAGCTAAAAACCTGGCCTAAATGAATGCATCAAACACGCATTGACACACAGCAGCTCATATACCATTCCTGAGTAACTGCACAGTTGCTCTCAGCCTTCTGCCTGCTTTTTTTTTTCTTAGTACATACGTGCACGTGCGTGACTGTGTGAGGGACCGAGAGAACAAAATTATGTGTTAATAAGTATACGTGTGTACGTGTGAGGGACTAATTATATGTTAATGAACTGATTAGTCTGAAAGTAAGTGTTTGTGACGGTGTGAATGCAAATGAAGATTATGAGTACATGAAGTATGCATGTGCATGAACACCTCTGTTTGAGTCACGGCCTACATGCATGTCAGCGCGTGGGTTGCACTCACTGTCTAAGCACTGACTGCATTCAGTCTGGGTTGCCCCGCACTCCTTGACCACTCCCTCTCCTGGAGGACACTGTAAACAGCACTCCCCGTCATGAGTGTAATTGCCCGACTCACACTCCTCGTCTATGGCCCGCTCCAGCTTAGAGCCAAACACCAGCCCCAGCTGCAGAAAGAAAGAAATGACATTATTATTCCATCTCTCTAGGGCTCCACAGGTTCCTAGTCTCCAATTACCCGTAAACCCCTGAGATATTTTGATGTTAATACGTTAATTAAAGTGTTTGCAATGAAATATAATCATATTGATATTCCTCAAATGCTATTTCCTTCTTATTCTCTGCTAATTGCTGCAATTAATTCAGCCTGAGCCACCTACAAACTGCATTTAAATGTTGTTCTGCAGACGGTTTTAGTGGTAGATTTGGTTATGGTTACTTTGAACTTAACTGTTAAAAAAAAAAAAAAAAAAAAAAAAAAAAGTAGTATAAAGAAAATCTCCCATTTGAAAGTAAATGCATCTTAAATTAAGCAAAGCAAAATTACGATATTAAGTCTTGTTTACAGAAATAAATAATTAAAAAAAGGTTTGTTTATGCTTTAAACAAGCGCCTTTATTTAAAAAGTCCTGTTCTACATGAACATACATTTTACCTATTATAGTAATTACTTATTATAACTGGGTTTAAGGGTACTAACTAAGTTAAGATTGCCCAGTACTTCCTTAGGTAACTTACTTTAAAATAAGTTTAGATATTTGGGTTAAACTTAAAGAATCCCTGTTACAGTGTAATTACACATTTAATTACTGGGAAATATTAATTAACTACATGCACTTACTATATGGTCGGGGTTAGGCTTAGGGTTACTTGCATATAATTAAGTGTAATTTATTGTCATTATAATAGTAAGCACATATAATATGTAACAAGAACACTCTTAAATAAAGTGTAATGCTGCATTTGTGCTTTTTTCTTTTTTTGTGTAATGTATTTTTCCGGTTACTCCCCTCACTGTCCATTAACTCCTTTATATTTGCTGCATATAGGACCGCAGTTTGGTAACAGCTGCATCACAGCATATTGAGCTGATTGCATTTCACTGGTGTGTCCAAAAGCTGGGGCGTGTTGAGCAAGATGAGACAGGCAGTTGGAGTTATACATATGTCTGCTGCATGTCCAGCTGTTTCTCTAGTATTGTCGTGGGTACGATTACACATACTTTACACATCGAGGTCTCATAGATCAGAGTCCGCAGACCCTCTTTACCCAAGACATCTATTAGCCCTACCCTTCCACTGTGAGCTTCCTCTTTCACAGGTCCTGATCTGTTTGTTGAGTATTGTCAATAACCCAAGGAGTCATAAACATCTTTACACGCAGGCACTGTAAGAGGTGTTTATAGGCTCATTTTGTCTCAGACGGCAGATGTGTGTGTGCGGTGTCTTTAAGAGGACTTGGAGGCTCATTAGTGAGGATGCAGGCTTCACTTTACTTTAATTTACTACTGTGCCGCTCCGCTCTTCCTCCCTCGATAGGTTCGATCTGATCATGTGATCAGGCTCAGTGCTGATACCACCCACACAGTATTTTTCCCATTCATTTTCTCCATAGGAACTCTTCAAGCTCTTCAATAAAATGTCATAAGAGATGAACCCGAATAATCAGATCAGAAATCACATTTCAAACTTTGATTTGAACAAAAAAAGTCATTTTGTGTTTATGAAGTACTCTTCCAATCATATGGTGTTAATAAAAATCGAAATTACACAAATTACGTTCTTAAGCAATATATATTGGCTGTCAGCACCAACATAAACCATGTCTTAATCTCAGAGCTCCGGGTACGTTTATTTTGAAAGTTTTATGCAATATAATTAAAATCTATTTCTATTTCATGTGGTGTATATGAATGGCATTTTTACTTCTAGAGCCCTGCTTTTGTGCCTTGTAGAAGCAATATATCTTTAATATAGCTTAAAAAAAAAGAAGTAGAAGCACAGATTCATTCAGTAACCTGTGGATTCCAGAGCATTTTAAAACAAGCACAAACACACACACACACACACACACACACACACACGTATACAGGGTAATTAAACTCACAGCACTTTTTTTCGCCTTGCATTCATTAATGAATTAGCATACTCTCTCTCTCTCTCTCTCACTCTCACTCTCTCTCTCTCTCGCTCGCTCGCTCTACCTCACACACACACATTTTTTAATAGAAACCATAGCACGTTGTAACAATTACATTCAATTCAGACATTTCGTCACCATTTAGACTCCCCACAGTCAAAATAAAAGGAAGACCTCTCCTTTCCCATGCACATTTTCACCACTCGTATCTAATCTTATCTATCTTCCTATCCACTCTCTCTCTCATACACTCTCTTTGCCCTTTAAGACTCCTCTTTCTGCCCTTCTGCACCCCCCCTTCATCCACATCCTCTCTCGTTCTCATTCAGAAACAGATGCACCAGTACAGCAGCCAACTCACCCCCTCATTTACTCTCTCTCTTTCTCTCTCTCTTCGTCAAACCCTGGCTGTCTTCCTTTCTTTCCTTTTTTTCTCTCAATTTGCATTCGCATGAGTAAGCGTGCCGATGAGTTAACTTGGCAGGCTTTAATGGACTCCCCAGTATGGAGCATGCCCAATGCTTAAGACATCTGAGCAAAGACTACGTGTGTACGAGTGTCTGTGGTTTGGGAACTAAATTAAATCTGCCAAAATCTCCCTCTGGTCTAATCCAGGAATGTTTGTAAACTCAAATAACGAAGTCTTTGGTATATCCTCAGTTACATACTGTACGCAGGCTTCATTATTACACTGATTTGCACCTGTCTACACAGCGCTGCTACGCACCGGCCAGGAAACGCTGCTGAGCTTTAATGCCCTGAAACATCAAGGCTTAAAGATGCTATCACTTCTTTCACCACCAATTAGGCCGCTTCTGTCCCTGCCAGGTCTCTTGTAAAGTGCACCAGGAGCGCAGAGCCCTCTCCAGACGGAGCGCTGCTGGCTCATGTGTCGGCGGAGATTCTTCACCAACTCTGTGCACCTGGATCAAACTCAATTGCCGGCTCCGTTTGCCATTTTGCAAATCAGATCACCGAAAAGAGGTCACGGTGTAATTGTGTTTAGTCAAGAGCGTGTGCATGCTTAAATTGATTTGGTCGGTGTTACGCGAGACTGGAGGTGGTGAGGGTCATGCAGGGCGCTCTGTAGGGGACCCTCGGGGTCACATGCTTACGCACTTTGAGTTTTTCACCCTGGGCATCAGACATATCCCTTACAAAAATGTGCCATGATAAGTTCACACCAAAAATACCCCAGTATACAGTTGTGTTTGCCACCACTGTCGGTGTCAAAAATGATTCTAAAAAAAACCTCTTAGGCCGAGTTATACCTTTTTAACAATAATTAGTCAGTGGAAACTATAGTTGAATTAAAATAAAGGTGCCTAAAAGGTTCTCCACAGTAATGCCACAGAAGAACCATTTTTGGTTCCACAAAGTACCATTCAGCCAAAGATTCTTTAAAGAACCATCCCTTTCTTACCTTTTTATAATCTGACGAATGTCTTACCACAAAGAAGCTTTAGTGAAGCAGAAAGGTTCTTCAGATGCTAAAGGTTCTTCGCGGAACCATTTAGACAAAAGAAAAGGGTTCTTCTGTGGCACTGGGAAGCACCTTTATTTTTAAGACACACATTCTTGCACACAATCCTGTCTGATCTAAATAGCTACCTACGCAAGGTACGAATTATGGGCGTTTCGTTTGCTGTGAAGGATCTTATAAAATTACAATTGGTAGACTACTTTTAATTACATATAGCCTACGGTTCAACTGTGAGCATTTAAGTATTCGCAGAACTTACCGAGGGCCTGTATTTTCACCTGACGCTAGCGAGCAGAAATCGCTCGCCCGAGGGCGTAACCATGGCAACAGAAGCAATTTCCGATCGTTATCATACCGAACATTTACAAAACAGAAGTCATTGGCTGTTGTTGTAATTATAGATTATTTATTTATTTTTTTTTTTTTTTAAAGTAGTGTTTCCAAAACTCTTTGGGGCGTTTTACTAAATTTCGGGTTGTGGAAGATGCATTTAAACTGATCGCCGAACGTATTATTAATATTATTAACATTATTACTCTGAAAGTCATTAAAACACGAACACACTAAAACACACACACAGTCAAGTAAAACTCCTATATATATAAGCTATATATAAGCTACTAAAAATGGCAAACATTAAACGAGTTGAGCCGGTAATAATTCGACCAGCTCGCGTTTAACTGAAGCAACTTGACATGAAAGTTTGGCTCCAGTTGGGAGCTGCTCAGTAACGTTGCTATTTCCTGGAACCTAATGCGCAAACCGAACGTGTAGATTAATCTTAAAAGACCGAAAGAGTACAGGATGCGGACACCTGTTCCCCAGAAAGCGGGCAGCTGAGATTAGTCATCACTTCCACAGACCGAGCTCAAGTTCCGCCGATCCCGCAGGCGCTCCTCAGACCCGCATCACCGGAGCATCACCGAGCCGGAGCGCTTCACCTGATCTCAGTTAACCTGCGCGGTCGCCCAGACTAAACTGACGCGTAGAACACTTACCGCTCCGCAAATCAAGATCCACACCAAGGTGTCCATGTCTGAAACGTCCCTTCCCTCTCAAACTGTGAATCTGTGAGTGTGAGTCGTGAAGTGAAGACCAGCCCTCCGACAGTTCATATTAGCTCCATGTGGCTGCTGCTGCTGCTCTCGTGTTTGGGACTTTAGGACTGTAGGGACGCGCTAACTGTCCGGTGCTGTCCTGTACTCCGCGCTCAGCGCTGTCCAGCAGTGCACTGCGGAGGAGAGAGTCGTGCACGCAGAGATGAGGGGGGCACGAGTGCTTGCCAACTCCCCCCATCAGCACCTCTCTCTCTCTCTCTCTCTCTCTTGCTCTCTCTCTCTCTTTCTAGTATCTCTCTCTCTCTCTCTCTCTCTCTCTCTCACTCACTTTATCTCTAAAACGGAAACACATATGCAGAAGACTGAACGAGCTGGTCTCATTTAGACTCATTATCCACGCGTGTTGCTTCGCGTCGCTTATAGGGGATATGCACGGGTGCATCTACGCGCGCTTACATTGTTAAATCTCTTATTCGAATGAGCGTGAACTGCAATACATCTCTGCACACCGACTCCGTTCCGCCCTGCACTTAAATTAAACAAAATGCATTGTTTGAAAGAGAAAATCAAGTGCATCTGCAAAAAGAGCCCTTTGAAACTGGGATGTAAAAATGAATAGATGGGATGGTTTGAGTGAATGAGTGTACTGGGTGTGACGTCACGGGACTGGTGTAATCAAGCAGACGCCACAGGAGGGCGACTGCAGCCAGTGAGT
Source organism: Puntigrus tetrazona (assembly GCF_018831695.1). Classification (NCBI taxonomy): domain Eukaryota; kingdom Metazoa; phylum Chordata; class Actinopteri; order Cypriniformes; family Cyprinidae; genus Puntigrus; species Puntigrus tetrazona. The sequence continues at coordinate 20,845,102 of NC_056701.1, read as the reverse complement.
CACCCATCTGACATATGAGGCGTGATGAGGCCATAGACGGTTAAGTGCCAGGGATGAGAGGTTTTTACGGGTTTTTTTCCCTTTTCACCTCCATTCTTCCGATGTTATTTCCACCTGTTCGGTGTTTATGAAACACGCGCAGGAATACATGTGTTGCAAATGTGGTTCTGAGATTCGTGAGCGCCAGGGTTTTTATAGAAGCAGGTTGCAAATATCATTTTCTTAATTATCTTTTTCCTTTTCACTCTGTGGAGCCTGTTGTGTGATATTTGACACAGCTAAATTCTGAGCCCTCGTAATTATGAATTTGGTCTAAACTTTGCCCCATTTTATACTTTTTTTTAGCAAGTAAAAACGCTTTCAGGATAATTCTGAAAACGTCCACCTTCACGTCTTTATGCTCTGAAATACTGAATGAACATTCACTATCCTATATCATAGCTATATGCCTTATTACCATAATGTATTAAATGATAAAAGAAAAAAAAAAAGTCTTAATAAATTATGCAACTTTGCATCTTAAGTTAATCGATTCTGAGATTTTTCCACTTGTCTGGAAAATACATGTTCAGTGTGTGCATATTGTATAATAATAGCTGTTTTAATCCCATATCAGGAGCTGTTTCTGTCCCGTTTACTTTCTTTGAGACCTATGTCATTCTGGTCTATGAAAATATATATGTGCATAAATAATGTAAGTCTGTGATTCCCCCCCCCCCATATGACAGAAAATGCTGAGAGTGAGGAGCGATGATCCTTTGTGCTGATATAAGCTTTAAAGGTAACCTAGACTTGTAACATCAGCTTACTAATCCATTAAAGCCGAGCAAGACCTTTCTTAAAGTGGTCTTCCAATAGTCAGATCTACAGAGACTGCTGACTGGCATCAGCTCACATCTTAAGATCAAATGACACCGGGACGGCTGACCATCTATTTTGCACTCGTTTAAGAGGATTCCAAATATCTCTTTATCAGTGACAGGAAAACTGCTTTTTATCCGTCAGTGCAACGTTCATCTGGCACAAAAACAAAGACCGACCTCCTTTATAAACATCTGAACAGATTCAGTTCACTGAACCGATAACAATCATAAATCATAAATCATAATTTATGCAAACAATGAAACGGCGATGAACAGTGAAATGTTAGTTTTCCTTGAAATATTACTGAACTCAAAACGAATGCAAAATAAGTCTAACCACGTAGTTGCAAGTTAGTACAATTACTTTTGGTGGTTACTCAACGAATCATTTACGACCAGTGAAGTGATTCAATTTATAAATGCATGCGACCACCTTTAGCTAAACCATTTGCGTTCCGGTCTAGCGTCATCAACGCTTTTGCAATCTGGAAAGTAGGTGTTTTGAAACCTGAAGTGTAAGTTACAATAGATCTGGTATCACTGGGATCACGTAGCTAGTCGGAAGCAGTTCTTTATCGATCTGTTAATTTATCAATAAATCCACATCCTACATTGTCGAAGACCACCACCGCTGCCCCTTTCCCCATCCAACACACACACACTTGAATGAACTCACTCTCTGAAATTAAGACATCGCAGAGAGAGCTTACTGATCGATGGATAACAAGCAAGCAGTCAGGAAAGACAGCAAGACCAGCCTCTTTTTTTCTGCCAGTGCAATTAATTCAGTCCGGATAATGAATCTAGTCAGGATAAAATTAAATCTGTCAGGATCTATTGATGTTCCTTAGCGTTAGAGACATAAATGAACAATGTAACACTCATAATGCACAGTTTGTATTTGAAGAGTTTTTTTATTGATTTGAATCGCCTTGATCTCATCTGACTCTTTTATCTATTCTGTTTTAACAATAACACACAGGCTAAATGGCTCGGTATTACCACTGACGTCTTAGTGCAATCAGAATAGACAGTATGTGTTTTATAGTATTATCCTGCTTTGTATTTAATGGCTTAGCTATTACTATTGCTGTCTTGTCTCTTCAAAGCCCTCTCTCCCCTGAGAAAGGACAAGTATGTCCAGATGGAGACCTATTACTCTCATTACGGCAGATTACATGCACCGCATGCCTAAACTGAAAATAGTAGTACACGCCGTTACATTTGATCTCTGTCGGTAAATATAGATAAACGGCTACACTACTATATGCTATATTAGCATGAATATATGAGTCAGCCGTTTAACACGGCTCCAGTATCAACTGACCTCCTTAATGTGAGTCAACAAAAAAAAGAAGCAAAATCCACGACCTATTTTGCTCACATATGTGTTCAATCTAGTTTGAAAGAAAGCAGGATTCTTTGGTCCGCTATTTGATCTGCAATCATTGTGTTCATGCATTTCTTTAATATCATCACGGTCCATTGTCATCGAGTTAATTGACAGCAGAGGCAATAAAACAGAAGATTTTAATTGGCTTTATGGAAGGGAACTCTTTAGAAAACTTGAGGGAGTGTTAGCAGATTGGCAGTTACTTGATGTACTGTCCTGCAAATACAAGAAGACGTTTCTCATTGCTGCTATGCACATATTGATTTTGTAAATGCTTGCATGCAGACCCTTTCTGTTCTCGTGACAGATATGGATCACGCACGAACCAATTGTTTTTTTTTTAAAGTTGTGAATATGGGAGCATTGCCAGTGTTATCTTGAATGCGTGCAGCTCACGCACACTTTTTGGTTGCAACAGAACTGGTGGCGTCATCTGATTGTGCGTTCTTGTTCATCATCAGTTCATAAAATGCAGTTTGTGGGTCCCGCAGGTTGAGCATAATGAATCTGCTGAGTGTTCGCAATAGTGCTGCTATATTTGGGCCGGGGAAAGAGCAGGTTATATTAAACAATCAGCTGACACTGTCTATAAGCAACGTTAAGACTGTTATTGCCGTATGTATAACAGAAACTCCTAATGTTTAACACTCCCAGCACAAAAAGCTCAAGAGGAGTACTCTCCAGACAAAAATGCTTCCAACGTTTTCTCTCTGCTGCCTGTTACAAATAATCCACACTACAGATGTGGAGCTTTCCCACCCGGAAAGCTATGCCTCTTTGATTCCATCCATATGACAGACGGATCTAAAGCATGCCGACTCCTTGATGCCTTTCGTTTTGCCAGTTATCACAAACCTGCAACAGGAATGGGTCACCAGCAGCGAAATATGGCGGTCATGTCCCATCCTGTGTTGTGGCTCAGTGCCAAAGTGATGAGTGAGTGTATTCACAGACAGTGGAAAAAAAAGCTTTTGGTTTCTCATAGACATTCATGCTCCAATGCACTATTCAACTGTTTTAGAGGATCAAGCATGGTGTTCTTTCCTATCGGCAGTCAGCTACATCAATGTACATTTCTAACACTAAATTGAGTCTTTCATTGCATTGACATATGATGGCTAATTTAACATCTGTCTTTCGGCCAACAAAACTAATCGGCATGCAGCACAATGTGAAAGATCATATTTAAATATGCAAAACCACTCTTTAGCTCGAATATATCTGAGCATATGTGACCCTGGACCACAAAACCAGTCATAAGGGTACATTTTTTGAAATTGAGATTTATTAAAAATAATAATAAATGAATTCCATTGACGTATGGTTTGTTAGGATATGACATTATAATCACCTTTAGAGCTGGCCAAATGAAGTTCTTAGAAATGCATATTACTAATCAAAAGTTTAATTAATTAGGAAAAGTATAAAATATCTTCATGGAACATGATCCTAATGATTTTTAAAATAAATGAAAAACCCAATAATTTTCAATGTATGTTTGGCTATTGCTACAAAATATACCTGTTGTACTAAAGGTTTTGTGGTCCAGGGTCACATAAACTATGTGAGCAATAGGGGTTTTGCTTTTAGTTGCCGAGAAAGAAAAATGTGCATGCAAGCATTTATATCTACCACATGAGAGAACATCACCTGTGATTGGTTACACTTGATGAATATTCCTTCTTTCATAAACTGTGTGTGTGTGTGTTTCTGAGTGTGTTTGAGTCCAGCCAAGCTGTAGGAGAGTGGGAGAGTATCTTAAAAGCACATACGTTACCATCTCTTTCATCCTAACTGTTTATCATGCTGTCATTTTCTAGGCCCCCTTATACCTTATCTAAAAAACAGAAAGATGGAAGAGAGGAGGAATTTGATAAGTGATGAACCCATCAAAATCTCATCATTACTTTCCTATGTCCTTTCTCTTCTTCTGTGTCGTTATAACTTTCACATCTCTAGAACTTGTGTTGAGCTTTCTCTCTCTCTCTCTCTCACACACACACACACACACACACACACACACACACACACACACACACACACACACATACACATTCATCCAGTCACTGCAACTGATTACACAGAGTCTGACTAAATAGTGTGTCTTTTGCTTTGCCATGCAAAATAAAGTGGTTTACACAGATGGTACAATAATGAAAATCAGTGCAGCAGTGGTATTTTTAGCTGTACATGTGGTTTGCTCTTATTTGTGCTGATGAAGCCACATTTCTGGCCATCTCAGTTCAGATCTATTGTACTGTCATCCTAAAACATGGCAAAAAAATGGCATCACTCTGATTGGCTGATCATGCTGTGAGCGGCATAACGCCCATTTACAGTATGATATTCCTAACAAGCTTTTAGACTTGTCTGACTACTTCAAAATAGTGAAAATGACTAATTACAAAAGCAAACAACTCAGCCACTGAGACACCATAATTATTCATCATGTATGAATTGAAATTATACATATACGAGATTTGTTTACAAATAAACTCAAGCCACACCCCCATTCCTGTGTCCATCATTGCAAGAATCTGACAGCTAAAACCAAATAATATCAAGGTCGCACTTTACAATAAGATTCATTTATCCACTACATAAGTTAACATGAACAAAGAATGAGGAAGAATTTATGTTAATTTTAGCATTTACTAATGCATTTTTAAATTGATTTGTTAACATTAATTGTGACATTAACTGTGAAGTACATGAACAATAAATTACGGTATTTTTATAAACTAACATTAACAAATAGTGTAATAAAGATATTGTGCAATGTTCATTCATGTTAATTATTAATTAATTAATTAATAAATAAATAACTAATGTTAACAAATGACACCTTATTTAGTGTTACCAATGTCAGTTTTCCTCTCTTTAAAAATACAAATAATAATAAAAATAACTTTATGGGCTGTTCATGCAGAAAACATGCTGAAAAAATATTTTAATACAAATGCTCTGCTATTATATCTTTATGTAGATGTTATCACACTAAATATTGTAACATTTATTACTGTGTTGGATTGTCTGTAAAAGTCCTGAATCAAAACCAGTTGAGATTCTCAATAGGAAAAGATAACAATCATAAATTTCAGAAAGAGACATCAAGGCTTTTGAGCCTCAATCATGCAAACGATTATATTTCCTCTTCAGGGTTAAATCAGTTCAGCATATTGTTTCAATCCATTATGCTAAACTTCTTTTCTATTGTGTATGACTAATAATTCAGCCCCTGTTTGATGACTGGATAAAGGTTTTATTACAGAGCTCATGATATCTCATTCCTTGACTGAACTTTCACGCATGACATGTAGCCTGGTAATTCTTTGAATCGGTCATTTCTATCGTGTTCCAGACCATTTGCTCCCAATTTGAGCCATAAGGAGAATGCACACATTTGCACACACACTCCCATATGAGCACTGAAGCATGTCTTTTACTAAGATATATTCTTGCAGTCCCTCCAGGTCATCAATTTCAATTGCAGCCAGACATATATTGAGATGCAACATCAAACACGCTGGCCCCTTTACAATGGAGCATAAACTTTTCGACTGCGTTATTTATGTTTAGTCATTACAGAGAATCAGCACAGTGAAACTCTAATCCAAATATGTCAGGATAATATACAGGATGGGATTTTATTTACCATCTGGAAGGTGTGTGTATCTGGCTGTGGCTGTGCACGGGAAAGGTTAGATGTATGAATCTGGGATCTCACACATGTCTCATCTGAACGGTATTGAAGTCCGGCATATCAGTGAATATATTATTATGAATGTCAAATACATTTCTAAACGAATGGACTTCTGTGTGCTTGTGTTCAAGTGTCAAAGGGAAATGCATCTTAATAAACCTCATGACCCCTCTGACACACGTAACGTGAAGGGTGAAAGGTCAGGTGGAAGGCGTAGTGGGAGATGAGGTGAGAAGTTGTGAGGGTCAAAGGTCACGCTCATCATGTTTGAGCAGCTAATATGAGCTGTATATCATTCGTTATTTACTTGCTTTTCAGGCTTGTTTGCGAACCTCTTTTCTGTTGTTTAATTTTATTTATTTATTGTAAAGAAGTGAAACTTCTTTGTGGTCTTTTCTTTCCATGTGCGTGTGTGTTTGTTTGTCTGTGCATATGTGTGAGTGTGTGGTCTCAGCTTGTGTATGTGTTCATGCCTGTGGTCTCCGTACCCCCTGCTGGTGAAACAGAACACAAATCCTTTCTGCCAAAGTTACACACACCATTAGACAACACACACAATCAGTCACATGACTTTTGCTCAAACTTTTGCTCATGACTTTTGTATTTTACTACAGAATATCAGTTTACATGTTATATATCATATTACAGTTGCATATATATATACACATACATTTGTAACACTGTTTTCTCATTTGTAACACATTTGTATCATATTACCTTGGCATCAAATTACAAAAAAATTGTTAACACGAGTAAAATAGTTAGCGAGTGTGTTTTTCGATGTCTATGGAAGGTGCGCTAAATTTAATATCGCTCTCTCCTCTGACTGCCGTTATCAGTTTCTCCCATTTTTGTTTTTCCTGTTATTGAAAGTCATGAAAGTCATTTCTTTTGGTATTTGAGCAAATGGGAATGCAAAATATATATGTCTGTCACCCCCCATGCACTGCTTTTCAAGTTAACCCAACTGCTGAGAAACCTGCAAATGAGAAAAAGGGTTGAAAATTAAAACTTTATACAATTATTTAGCAGTGTTTTTGCCAATTTAACACCTAGAGACACCTAAAAGGCCTATATGGTATGTCTGACTGCGGTGGTATATTAATTCATGTTTCATTTAAAGTGTTATGCAGTTGAATCTCGCTGTCCTTTCTGTCCTAATGAAGACTATCAGAACTTCTGGACAGACCTTTTTTTCTTATTTCTCACTGAGGAAGTCAAAGAGAAGGAGAGGCTATTTATTTCTCTCAGGTTTTGAAGATACTGATGCTGAGGTCAGTCGGAGGCCACAGAGAGCACACAGTATCAGGGCTAAAGTGGTGGTCGCAGGCGTAACATATCAAATATCCATCAGAGTTCATCTGACACTCTTCTTTCCCTTTCCTCTTCCTTCCTTCCTACCTTCCCCCAGTAACACCCGATCTCATCGCTCTATTCTTCCTTGTCCATGCGTTCTTCTCTTTGCATTCCAACAAAGAGTGAACATTATAGCTTGGAGAAGCTGGTATCAGATGCTTTGATAGAGCTGCCTTTTCTAGATGAATTACTCCAGAAAGACATTCTCTGGAGAGCTTGTGCCTGTAATCAAACCATTAGTCAAACAAATGTCTTATGTTAATGGACTGTCTAAATATCAACAGACCAATTAGCTCAATTCAACTTCTTTTAATGCACATATTCATGAAGCATTAAGTTTCTTAATACAGTCAAACAGTATTAATTGCAGTCTCAATGCTTATATAAGCACCTTACACGCTGCATCAATCATGTTCTTGGTGTTTATGGGTCTTCTGTACGCAGCATTCAAGCAAATGAACTGGATAAGGCATACTCTAGTGAGCCGAGAGATCAATAGATTACAATCTGTGGATGTTTCAGAAGTTTCCAAGTGAAGAGTTGTGCTGGAAATCGTTGGCCGCTTCGCTGCTGCTCATCAGAGCTGATGTAACCTTTAGGGAGCACCAGTTCCACTCAGCCATCATGCTCTGCTGGATGCAAATGTTCTGGAAATCCTCTGAATGTGTGTGAGATGGTATGTTCAGGCCTCCTGTGTGACCTGCCAGATTTACCCAGATTACATAGAAAATTAGTTTTTGTTTTTCACTCATTCCTTCTAGTTTACCTTGCTACAACTCGAATTCCGGAAATGTTAGGATATTTCTTAAAATTAAATCAAATGAAAACTAAAATAATTTTAATAGTGTATTCACAATAGAACATAAATAACGTACCAAAAACATTTTATGCACAAAATGAGCTCATTTCAAATCTGAAGCCTGCTGCAGATTTCAAAATAATAGGTAGGACATAGGGCATGTTTCTCATTGTATAGCATCTCCTCATCTTTTCAAAACGGTTTGAAGACATCTGGACATCGAGGAGTTCCTGAAGTTTTGGTGTTAAAATCCGGTCCCATTCTTGCCTGATATAGGTTTCCAGCAGAGTTTGGGGTCTTCTTTGACATATTTTACATTTTAAAGGGCTTCTCCACCCCAAAATGAAAATGTTGTTATTAATCACTTCCAAATGTTCAAAAACCTGTTGTTCCAAATGTAATTAGTGATTAATGACAAATTTTTAATTTTGGGATGGAGTAACCCTTCAATCATGCACCAAATGTTCTCTGTAGGTGAAAGATCTGGACTGCAGGCAGGTCAATTCAGCACTGGGCTCATCTACTACAAAGCCATAGTGTTATAGCTGCAGTATGTGGTTTTGCATTGTCCTGCTGAAATACACAAGTCCTTCCCTGAAACAGACGTCATCTGGAGGGGAGCATGTGTTGCTCTAAAACCTTTATATACCTTTCAGCATTCATAGTGCCTTCCAAAACATGCTCACACTGTATGCTCTTATACACCCCCTTACCATCTGAGATGCTGGCTTTTAAACTGAATGCTGATAACCCTCTGGAAGGTCTCTCTCCTCTTTAGCTCGGAGGACACGGCATCCTTGGTTTTCAACACGAATGTAGAATTTGGACTCGTCTAACCATAAAACACGTGGAAAAAGTTCATTTCTGGACCATGACTGACAGTGATTTCTGGAAGTATTTCTGGACCCATTAAGTGAAATCAATGACAGAACCTACAGAAAGGTACTTTTATATTAGAAAATGTATTTGGAATGCTAAGATTTCTAGTCAGACCTGTTTATGATAAAATATGATTAGATGTGACAGAAAAATAGTAAGGAAATACAAACCGGAAAAATGGAAGTACAAACCACATTTTTTTTCACCACACATTGGCCTGCCCCACACACATATATATCCATATATATGTGTATATATACATATACACACACACACACACACACACACACATATATATATATATATATATATATATATATATATATATATATATATATATATAAGTATGCAACTTTGTACACACAGGCTACTACAATAAAAAAATTTTGCCAGTAATCTTCATACTAAAGGACAACAAAGACGTCCACAAAGAATGCAACCTTAGAGAGGAAAGTGGAAAATAAGTTAATAAATTCTCACAAAATAAAAATGGTGTGAGAATATTCCATCTCGTTGGATAAAACCAAAACATCAGCTCATATTTAAATCTATAGATTTATTCACATTGGCCCTATGCACACATTTTACTCGCCCAAAACTGCACAAGGGATGAATTTTCGCTCTTTTAAAGTGTTCTGCGTTTTCTACACTCATGGTGCTCACACATGAGGACAGGTTAGATTCATCCGTTTCCCCTTCATGCAAGCCCCTTCTTACTGATAAACATCGCTCCTCCTGCCTGTCTCTTTGGCTCATCACTCACAGCAGAGCTAGCCTGGTCTTGATGACGCTGCTGTGTACATTTCAGAATTGCCAACAACGAGGCACATATCACGACATCTGCCCCTAGACTAGTAAGCTACTTTTTCCAGAGCTTTTCAGCACCACTGTTTCGCTTTGCTCTGTCCAATTTGAGAGACTGAGAGGATGGTGGAAGAAAGGTGAAGCGATATGTACACAGGCCGAGCAAGATACCTTATCACTCCGTCTATATAGTGTTTTGTGACAGGCCTTTATAAATAATAGTATTCAAAACTGTAGGCACTAAGTTTCAAATGCTATACATCCCAAATGGTGCACTATACACTATGCACTCAGTTAATTCTTTAGTTAGTGTTGCTATGTCCGCCAAGCCACTCTCACACTATAATGTTTTCATGCAGTGAAAAATACAAAAGCAAAGATGAAACTGACAACACACTGACAGACAAGACAGAGCAGGCTTTTCTGGTATGAAACAAAGTCTCTGCTTTCACCTTTTGTTAATTTTTAAGAAATTCAAACAACAAACACTGTTTTGTGGTCCTTTAATGCATCGTGACAAGTGCCGTAGCACCTTAGTTCAAGCAGCATATGTAAACTGATCACCTTACATGTTTCAAGCAGTACTATGCTACATTGTTGTCACATGACTTTATAACTGCGTGGTTAAACTGATTTTTGATTTTATGTAAAAATGTCTTAAAGGCTTAGTTTACACATTAATTACTCAGCCCAAACCGGTAAGACCTTCATTCATCTTCAAAACACAAATTAAGATATTTTTGATGAAATCTGAGAGCTCTCTGACCCTCCAGAGACAGCAAGGGTATAACGCTAGTGTTCAAGGTCCAGAAAAGTACCAACATGATCGACAAAGTAGTGCATGTAACATCAGTCTGTCAGCTGTAATTTTACAAAGCCACAAGAATACTTTTTTGTGCAAAGAAAACAAAAATAAAAACTTCATTCCGCATATGCATCTCTGCGCCAGCACAAGTGGAAATGCGTCCAAGAGAGGACCATGACGGAAGTGCAGGGCGGTTCCCGGGGCTGACCTACATCCAGCTTGATGATGTTCAACACATGATATTTTCATCAAAAATACAAACAAAGGTCTTATGGGTTTGGAATGAAATGAGTAATTAATGACAGAATTTTCATTTTAGGTGAACTATAACTTTAACTTTAGGCAGTGTGGTCAAAACAGAGATGATAAACATTAAGGATATGCTTCAAAAATAGCAAAGGTAGTATGTTTGTATGTCTTTTAGTTTAAAAGTGAAGAAAGGTATATGCGGCATATACACCTAACCATTAAAAAGTTAGGAGTTAAGTTAATTTGTCTAATTATTACTTTTATTCCGAAAGCATTAAGAAGTCACAATAAATGTGATCGTTAGAAAAAAGATTTTTTATTATTCAGAAAACCTTGAAAAAAATATAGATGTTTCCACAAAAACAATTATTAAGCATTAAACACTGATAGTAAGAAAGTGTCTTGAGTATTCTTGAGTATCAAATCAGCATATTAGACCGATTTCTGAAGGATCGTGTGACACTGAAGCCTAGATAACTGATGCTGAAAATTCAGCTTTGTCTTAACAGGAATAAATCACATTATGCAATCTCCTGGGAGCATAAGATACTTCTTTTAAAAACATAAAAAATCTTCCTGACCGAACATTTAAAATGTAGAGTGTACTGTACTGAAGGAAATGAGATTAGCTGACTGTAATTCCCCTGTGCTTCAGGTATACAACAGCCATCAATAAAGAACATGATCTCAACACTGCCACGGGATGAAGAGGATTATGTTGTAAACACAGCATCCAGTGAAAGCTGTTTGTTTGAGAAACCTGACTGAAGCAGACATAACAATGCTGGCTCAGCCAATGCCTGTGTGTCCAGAAATAAAAGATAGAGGAATGAATTTTGTTTTGCTATTTTGTGCTGCAAGATGGCAAGCTTCTCCTTTAAAAAGTGTGTGGCACAAATACATTGATTCTTCTAAATGCTTTGTAAAATACACAATTAAAAAGTCAGTTAACCGAGTTCAAAAAGTTTCCCACATTATTTCCGTATGATGCCTGCTTACAGTTAATCACTGAACTCTGAGTTTTCATGCTGCCCTGTTATTTAAAATGCACACATGCTTGTCTGTTTCTATTTAATCTGAACTATTTCATAATCATTGTCATATGAATTAAGAAAACGGGACACATTTTTTCCATTTCTACGATAAATAAAGAGCCCAGTTATCAAAACAAAATGAGAGACAAAAACAGTGCTTCTCTTAAACTGCTGGCATTCAATTCACAAGGGAACACTAAAATTAAGCAAGCATTATTAAGAGTTGACATTTGCCCTCCTGAATCACCAATGTAACATGTAATTGAACAAACTCACTGATATTATAAATCACAGACTGGATCTCAAAGTGCTGAGGTTTAATTGAAACACTGCTGACGGGATTACAGAGCGCCTTAACAGTGATCATGCCTAGTCTCTGCCATCTCACCACCTCTAACCACCCATAATTGCTTCCTGACCTTTGCCCTGACAGCCTGACTTTGACCTGTCACGTCCTGTTCTGGTTCCCGGGGGTTGTCCAGTTGGGGATCAGGAAGGGGACCCTGAGAACCAGACTTGCGAAAAACAGGTCCCATAGTTTTTTAGTAGCAGGGTGAGATATATTGGCTCTGGAAAGCTTGCTGGGAAAATGCAGGCTGCAGGTGGCTTATGTGTAGACTAGAGGGTTCCTGGTGGTGGGAAAACTAAGGGTCTACGTTCGTGAAGCCCCTCTAGAGGCCGAGGCGGCAGGTTTAGAGGTACATAAATGGGACAGTAGACGCCAACATGGTATTTCAGTAGTTCCAAGTGAAGCTGGCCTTTGAGACGGGCCTCCCCTGTGGGTTGTGGCACACAGACAGGAAGCTGAGGATGGATGGCTCTTTTTCGCCAGGGTCTAAATCATCCCTCGTTCTCTCCCTCCCTCCTTCTCTCGCTCCACCTGGAAAAACAGCGGCGAGAGAAATGTGATCCTGACGGAAGGGTAGGCTGCAGAGGGGTGTAGTTGTCTAAGCTGCTTTGCACCATTACGCTAATAGAGAAAGATGTGGGCTGGAATCATCTTCCCGTCTTCTCTGCCGGATGGAGAGATTGAAAGAGAGTGAGAGAATATCTGCTTTGAAGAAGCCGTGAGGGCTAGTGTGTGAATGAAGGTGAGAGGAGAAAAGGAAAACTGCTGGGAGTTGAGGACTGATTGTCCATCTCCCATCTCCCACACCTTCATAAGTCTTCACACGTTCATGCAGGGAAAGATTACGAACCGGGCCAAATGACTTCAGGGGCCTCAGACTGAGAGAAATCCAGTAATGAGCCACTAGAGATGCAAAAAAAAAAAAAAAAAAAAAAGAAGAATGTAGTACATATAAGAGATATTATTTCTTTCTCCTTAACATTAATTGCGGTATATCTTTATACAAGTGTTTATCTTGTAATGGCAACTTCAATTTCTGAGTTTGTGGCATTACACTGAAAACGTATGTGCAGCAATTAAATGGATAATCACTTGTGGCAGTATATTTAAGCATTTACGCCTTTCAGCATTTCTATAGACAGAAGTTAAGCAATTCACAGTATTTGGCCAAAATAAAAGATTAACCTTTGAAAGTGAAGAATTTATTAACTTGATTATTAGACCTATAATTGTCCACTATTCATTTTTATTTTATGGAAAATTGTAATTTACACCACAAATATGTTTGTATCTTTATTAGTTATATTATCTTAATAGTTTATTATCTTAATATACTAAATACGCTTACTTAATATGCTGTACTTAATCGAAACAATCAAAATTAACCTAATAAAAAAAGTTGGTAACACTTGTGGTGTCCTTATTACATATTCTACACATACTATTATAATAATAATAAACTATGCATAATTACATGCAAGTAAACCTAAGACAAACCTTTATCCCATCTCTAAACCGTAGTAGTAAGTATAGTTAATATTATTAATTACTTAAATGTATAATTACACTGTAATAAAGAACCAAACATTCAATATTTTACATATAAGCATCTCATGTGACCAACTTTAGATGTCTACAAACACAACTGTGCTAGTAAATAACTGAAATGTAGTCTATGCATTTTACATCAGGCTTCAGCTGATAAAAAGGTTTTAAACACTTACTTTACAGTAAAAACAATGTCTGTCTGCTTATCATACTGCTATGGCCCTTCTAAGAGTAAATAAGATACAAAGATGTCCTTTTAACGGTAATGGCCTTTAGTTGTACCTAAAGATTGCATTTTTGCACTTTTTTTGAGAGTGTAGTCTTTATTTCTCATATTTGCAATAACATGTCTTGTTATTTGGACATGCATTTTGTAATTTTTTTATCAAACGCAGGAGAAAAATTAGAAGCTGGAAAAAAAAATAAAGCTCAAGATGACACATCTGTGCCTCTTCTCTCCCTCTTAAACTTTTCACTTGGCCTGTCAAAATCATTGCGGTGTGGTGTCAGTCGTGAGTCCTGTATGACATCATCATAATGAGCCCATAATGGTGTAATGCGGCTCCAAATCACCGTGTCTCATTTGAGACCCACCTGGCCCTTAATGACAAATGACACAGCGAATCAGTGCACTATTCTGTGGAAATGACTTCAGGAGTGAGTCACCGGTAGAAGCGAGCCGTGTTCAGTCTTAACAACAATCGAGCCCATTTTAACAAAAGCTTTAGCCTCTTTTTTTCTTTCTCTCTTTCCACAGGCAGTGATGGAGAAAAGGATTGTTGCACATTTGAGAGCTCGTGCTATCATATATTCTCTTGATGTCTTTGTCCCATCAAGGACATTTTGGATGTCCTACATTATATTTTATGTGTTATAAACAGGGCAGTTGCTTAAATGAGTGTGCTGTACTGGAGTGTGCTACAATTTTAAGATGATCTCTTGCCTGAATTAAATTAATGAGACAAGAATAATTCTACAAAGGATAAATCTAGTAATTGGACAGTTCTAGACTTTTAGAGGTTTAAAAATTGCTGTAACATAAAAATCACAGTTTAAATCATAATTCATTGAAAGTAAATAATTTATCAATTTTATAATATCAGGTAGCACTTAATTTTACATTGACTTTGTTACAAGTTATATGCACTTACTACAGTTAGTAGTATCTGTAGTATATATATATATATATATATATATATATATATATATATATATATATATATATATATATATATATATATACACTGTATATAAACTAACTGTACTACTGTAGTAAGTGCATATAAGCACATATAAAAAGTTAGATGCAACTACACAGTGCATAAAAAATTCTTCACAGTGATGCCACAGAATAACAATTTTTGTTCCAAAAGAACCATTCAGTCAAAAACCATCTCTTTCTTTGTAAACAGGCCGTTTTGTGTCACCATTGACTACCATGGTAAAAAAAAAAAAAAAAATTCCTACTATGGGAGTCAATGGTGGCCCAAACAGCCTGGTTCCAAACTTTCTTTGAAATATCTTTGTGTTCAGCAGAACAAAGAAATTCATACAGATTTGGAGCTACACAAGGGTGAGTAAATTATAGCACAATTTTCATTTTTTTGGTGAAATACTCCTTTAACTTTTATTTTTTCATATCCTACTGAAAAAATACATGGGCTCGTTTGCAGATGAATTTGGGATTAAATGGGTTAATAGCTGCTGCCATCGTGTGGCTTTTCAACGACAAGTTTACTCGTGAAAGTGTGTCCTCCAGCTGTTAGAGGGCGCTAGAGCTGTAGGTTCGTGTGAGATCGGGGACACGCGGAAGCACGAGCACGCAGTGAAACGGCGAGATGGTCGTGCAAATAAAAGTTGAATACTGGTGAGTGATTTTACCATAGGCACGTCTGTAAATTGTCTATAATTCTATGTGATTTACAAACACCTTCTATTCAAGTGAAATGTTTTAACGAATATGGTCACGTTAGATTAAACGTCTCGCTCGGATTGCCTGCTTTGCTGTCTTTGTTATTAATATAATCCTATTCGTTCTCTCGTTTCCTTTATGTATTCATGAATAAATTTCATATAGTAGTTAATCATACATCAGGTTTTAATACGCTCTGGTCTCAAGAAGTCCTGGCATGACTCGTAAACGTGTTTGGTTTAAAGAACATGTATCTGGGGATTTAAGATGATCCATCTTCTCTGGGATTTTAGCAGGAAGACTAATCCTAAACTGTATATCTCTCAGGAGAGGGGTTTCAGTCTATACATAGTAAAATATCCTGACTCCCAAGCAACCCAGAAACCACTAAATATATACATACACACACACACACACACACACACACATATATATATATATATATATATATATATATATATATATATATATATATATATATATGCCATATATTTTGAAATAAATAAATGAGTAAATAATCCTATGCCTTGTATATGTTTAGGGCTTTTTGCAAAGAGATATGACGCACATCTGATGAACTGTAAGGAAAGTTGTGTGCAATGGTATGAGCTAGATTACCATCTGCAGAAAGTGATCGCAGTGATAATTATGACTTTCAGACTCTATTAGAATGGAGTGTTTTACCCTCATAAAGGTTGCAATGTTCTAGATGGAAGGCCCCTTCTATCATAGAATGAAAAAATAATAATAATGAATTAAAAAAAATAACTACGACTGTTATCTTATAACTAATTCCTGTGGCAGAAACAAGCTTCCATAGTTCTAGTCTTTCAGGTTTATTGTCAGACATAAACTAGTACACTAGTAACCACCCGTTGCGTGTTTGCCTGGATGCGAAGGTTTGTTTGTCTTACGTTCAGTGTTGTGTTTCAGTGGCGGATGAGGGTACGAGCCCCGCTTTCAGGAGCTCAAGCATGTCGTCACTGCTGAGTTCACTGATGATCGCGAGTGGTGAGTGGCCGTCGGCCGCCAAGGTACCTCGCACATTTATGGCCACGCAGTGATTTACATGTTATGCAAAAATATGAATGTGAGCAAACATCAGCTCTTCTGTTTCTCTTTTCCAGGGAGCTTTGAGATCGAGATCAATGGACAGCTGATTTTCTCAAAGCTGGAAACCAGTGGCTTTCCTTATGAGGATGATGTGAGTAAACGTCTTGCGCTTGTCTTATTGTCACCTATAAAAGGTTAGCGAATTTTTCACATGTATGTGTGCGTCTCTCTTTTATCCCATTCACAAGATTATGGAGGCCATCCAAAGAGCCTACGATGGCCAGCCGGTGGAGAAGATCACCAAGAGCCAGCCTCCTTGTGTCATCCTCTAAAGCGTCATCACTTGACCCTTCACTTTTGGCTCTGAAAATGTCTAGTTTGTCAAGAACGGCTCTGTTAAAATAGCTTTAACATCTAGGGAAAGTGTATTGATGTAGGATCCTTAAACGTCCCCTCTTCTTCACTCCTCTGGTCTGGTTGCTGGACGTATATGATTACTGTAACTCTAAAGTGAGCAGTTGCGGTATGAGGCCTGCAGTCCATACATCCTTTAAGCTGGAGGAGAAAGATGAGGGGTTGTTGAGGAGGAAGCCAATGCAAGGGTTAATGTCTTGTTTTTTGTTGTTGTTGAAGCCACATTGCCAATAGGGGTCATTGTTCGTCTGCTAATTATTTGGGGGTGTTTAAAGAGAATATACTGATGTACTAAAGTGGTCGCTGTAAGAAGGGAATGCCTAAAGCTCAGGTCATTATGTTTGGGTGTCTGAGTAGATAAATTGTCATTTAACAAGTGTCCCTTCAGGTTCACCATCCCATATCGGCATGAAGAGATCTCAAATTAAGGAATTTAATATTGTTGGGTACTTGAAATGCTTGTTTGAAGTACTCTAGGCTGCATTCTAGACCAACTTTGCTTGGTGTCAAAGCTCAGGTGTATTGCCTCTTGCAAGCATTTTGCTTAGTAATTTTTATTATTAGTGTTGTAGTGCAATTTCTTCATTGGTAAATCAAACCAAATAGCTGGTTTGAGGGCATTTATATGACTTGCAGACACTGCCGCATGATTCGTTATTCGGTGTGTGTTTTTATAAACATTACATCACTCATATACGATTAAAAAAATAATCTGGTTTTGTCCTGCAATTGTGTTTGGATCCCTTGTTGTCTGATTGTGCCTGTACCTTTGCTTTTTACATAATGTTTATTATGTTATGCTGCATGTGCTCTGCATTCATCTGTATTCTGTTAATGTGTCGTCAGACAGAACTGTTTGGTATAGAAGTAGACGTAATATAGGGAAACAGGAAATTACGTTCAACTTGTAGTCTTTCTCTGTCTTTTTAATTAAGGCCGTAGATCAGCCCTAATTTAATATAGTACAGTGGGATTGAAGTTTCATCGTGTGGATGTGAGGACAGTGATGTTTAGCTGCTTATCTTGGTCCAATTAATAATTGATAAATCATAATTTTGACATGAAATAAAATACATGGACTGTTCAATGTGAATTTGGGTGTGATTTTATGTTCAGCGTGTTGTGTGTCACAGTAAGCTTTTTGTCCCAGTATTGGTATAATATTGGTAATGCATATTAAAATATGTAAAATTATTACACACTTTTTACATTCAGTGCTACATGCTGCTGCTAGCTTTAACCTGGTTTACTGCATTCATTAATTGCACAGATATATTTTCACTGTAAAGCTGCTTTGGCACGATCTGTATTGTTAAAATCGCTATAAAGGTGGCTAACACTTCATGCAGCTGTTGGCTATTTTGACACAACGGTGAACTGTTAAAGGGCTCATAGTCTGAGACGAGCAGTTACTGTCCTTTGGAAACTCTAGGCGTGTCAGACAGGTGGAGGTGAGCAGGGTGTAGCCTTTCTGACGCAGCAGGTGTCTCGGTGGATGTGTTGTTTTCTGTCTCCTCGAACAACCAGGTAACCATTACAGGTCACAATCTAAAGTCAGGAATCATGGCGCAGAAGATAAAGGTCGAATACTGGTAAGTTCTTTTCCTTTTTTTTTTTTTTTTAACTTGGTCTGTCTTTAAATTAGCCTGCTGTTGTTTCTCGTCGTAAATTCTTTCAGTGCGAATACATTTATGAGTGATAAAACCTAGGGAGCTGCATGTGACATTGGTTATCAAGCACACAATTCGAAAGAGCTGTGCTGCACATATATTATGTGTATTTACACGGCATACTCTGAACGAGTCTCTTACTGCGAATCGGTTCTTTTGAACAGTTCTTTCAAAAAGCCAGTTCAAACAGCGATGTAGCGATTGATTTTTATTTTACCATATCGTGTGTTCCCTGACACAATAGCCTCGTAAATTTACATTCTCTCTCTCCCCTCTCCCCAAGTAAACTCGTATGTAGTCATATATTAGTCATGGTGTTTATTGTGTGCTAATTCCAATCAGAAGTGAGCATGCTTGTGCCCTGCTCCCTTCGAAGGGCAGAGCCCTTGAACTGTGTTCTTTTAAAGGTGTATGGTATCTCGTAAAAGCGTTTGGAACACTGTGAAGGGAAGGGAGCGACGTTACCTTGACAACGCTGCGCATGCGTGCAGCATTCAGCGCTAAACAGTTGGACATAAATATCCTCATTATTATTTTTTATTAATAATATTTTATTTAAATATTGTCTCACTTTGTCTTATGTGCGATCTTTTCAAACTAAGCATGTTTAAACTCGCTTGCACTGCCGTCTTAAATCATATTTCATATCGCTGACAGGAATCAGTTGTTGACTCAAGAACCGCGAGGAACATTAAATGAAGTATTCAAATTTTGTAAACCGGTTTAACCAATTCGATTTTAGAAAAGGACCCAAAAGTACACCTTGTTCCTGAATGGGACATCGCGCGAGGTGGAAAAACCGGTTTAAGCCGTTTTGTACGGCACCTTCTGAAAAAAAGGCTAGTTATGTATGCAGAAATGACAGCGTATTTCACACTGAAGTAACCGGTCTTCTATGACCCACCAGCGGCGGATGAGGCTACGAGCCTCGCTTCCAGGAGCTGAAGCGGGGAATCTGCGCCAAGTTTCCGGATGCCGAGGTGTCAGGCTTCGTGGGCCGAAGAGGTTGAGTACACCGTGTCCTTCCTCGTGTAGATACAATATTATCTGCATAAAACTGCATAAATACTTTACATAATTTCTCGCGAACCTTTCTCTTCCCTGTAGGAAGTTTTGAAGTACAGATCAATGAACATCTGGTCTTCTCAAAATTAGAAACAGGAGGTTTCCCTTATGAAGAGGATGTAAGTATCAGGAAATATTGTGTGTGTGTGTGCTAGTTTATATTCTGTGGATAAATAGCCTACTTTGTAAAGAATATAGCCTCTCTCTCTCTCTCTCTCTCTCTCTCTCTCTCTCTCTCTCTCTCTCTCTCTCTCTCTCTCTCTATATATATATATATATATATATATATATATATATATATAACTTCTTGTGTCATCCTGGGTTAAATAGCTTAGCCTAGGATCAAGAATAAGTTTTAAAGCCAACACTTTTGAATTTTGCTTGATACACAACCTATAAATGCGGATCATGCTTTGTCACGTAATGTAAGTTTGGTTCTGTAAGACAGTGATTTAAAAAATTATAAATGGAATTATGAGACTAGTGCCAAAAATCTGATATTTAATAATAGTAGATTTCAGCTCTGCACATTCACTTAATAACTTTATAACTGTGGTGCAATCTGGGATGTTGTTTAAACTGTGTTAAATATTTTCTTATTTGATGAACACTGCTTTTGTCTGAAAATCTATAGTTTGGTTCAATTTTGCATAAATTCAAGCATCTAATCAAAGTCTTTAGAAATAATTAAGATATTAAAGGGATCTTTAATATAAGGAAAAACAAATCCAGTCAGGTCTGTCTAAAATGGCACCTAGTAGTGTTGTGTGTTGTTTACTTATTTAAATGTTTTTTTTTATTTGTCTAATCTCTAGATCATGGAGGCCATTGTTAAAGCTAAGGATGGAAAGCCTGAAAAGATCACCAGAAACCGTAAAGAGTGCATCATCCTCTAAAGCCTTGACCTCTGATGGCCATCACCATCTCCTCTGTCCGATGCTCACAAGCACATTAATACTCCGTCGCAGGAAATGGTTTCATTGTTTTTAAAGCTCTTCACTCTTTCCTTTATCACTTTAGGTTTTTTGGACATAAATGATTGCCATAGCTCAAAGTTCAAAAGTTATGGTATGAAGCTTTAGTCCAGAAAACTCTGAACCCGAAATAGTGTAATAAAGAAGATAGTGAAGAACAGAGTTCTTTTTTTAAGTTTTATTTCAGTTTTCCTGAAGGAATAATCGGTGTATTCAAGAGATAGCCTAGTTTCACCTTTTAGATACCTAAAACTTACATTTATTGAATAGGATTTCAAAGATAAAGCTGTAGAATGGTTTTAAGTGGGGACAAAAAATACAAAAATAATTAGAAGGTAGGTAAGTGGTTAAATTACTTAATTTGGAAAAAAAAAAAAATTCTTAGAGTACTGAAACTGATTTAACTAGCTTGAATATAACTAATAATTGTGGTCCATGTATTGTAAAAAAAAAAATCTATCAATAAATAGTTCCTGAAAATATTTGCAGATTGTTTTTGATATGTTGTCGTACATGCCTACCTGACATTTAACTGTTGTGAAGTCTGTCAGCCTTGTGCTAGTAAGCTTATAATCCATTTCATAGCTCTTTGAGAGTCATGAAACATGTTAGATGCAGCTTTGAATTGTTTTGTAGAAATGATTCAGGTTGTAAACGTTCCTGGCAGCAGTAGAGGGCGTTTCTCTCTGCTGCTGCGTTCTTTCAGTATATTTTCTATTATCTCAGTTTACTCTTGACGCATTAACAGAATCCAGGCGAAACTGTTTAAAGCGAGCCATCTATAATAAAGAAGATTTCTGAACTAATTGCAAGTAACAATGATATTTATTACCAGCAATCAGTGGCGTGTCAGAGGAGACAGAATAGTGTACTATAAATACTGTGCAATAAACATTAAAATAAGTCAATATAGTGAGTCAATATAATTGTAAGACAAAACGCAGCTAGGACACCAACATTGTACCAAAGTGTTGATGTACATGTACTAATGGTGCGTACATGCTTATTAAGGTCAAGGTAATATGAGGAAAATTCAGTTAGGAGTTTCCAACAGTGCACTGTAATTTTCAAAATGAAAATTGTGTGAACGCCCTTAAAGCAGCGGGTGATAGTTTGTGTGTATGGTTATCACAGAAGAGTCGAGCTGCTGTGTTTTATCATAAAACGCCAGAGACTGGAGGAGGGACACACCTACACATACACACTGTGTGCTGTACAATGTTATATGCGCCGTATATCATACAAACATGCGTAAGGCACGCCGGTTTTATTGTGAAGATTAAAGAGCAAGAACACTATAAATAATAGCAGTGTAAAAAAAAAAAAAAAAAAAAAACTGACAACGAAAAAACTCCTAATTGCAGAATTTGATTGATTATAATCATTTCAATAATGTCACACATATGCATTAATTTCCTAATCCAAAATTAAAATCTTGAGTATGTGAATGTCAAACAGTTGGTCAGTCTGAGCAGTTTTAAGGTCATTGATTCAGTGTGACTCAAACCATTGACGTTGTCAAACGATTAATCACAATTAATCGCATCTAAAATAAATGTATTTCTTTACATAATATATGCATATATATTGTGTATATTTATTATATATTTTTTATTGTTTTAAATCAAAAAATAGGTAAAACCTAGGCTAGTAGCAAATTTAAAAACATTTTAATTACAACTAATTAGTATTTGGGGTTAAAGTAATTAATCTTTTAACGTGCCATAAATGGATTTTTGTTACAAATATGCTTGATAAAATTGTTACACTGAATGACATAATATATATATATATATATATATATATATATATATATATATATATATATATATATATATATATATATATATATATATACATACACACACACACACATAAATTCAAAAGTTTTATTTTGGATTAGATTAACTGTTTGACAGCTCTACTTGGGGCAATATACTGCCGTGAGGGGCCATCTTACCCCTATTTTGTGTTGTAACAACTTAATTCTCAGATGTTTTTATTTATTTCCTATAGTACAGTTTTTCACCCCATACCTGTAGCCTAGGCTGCCAAAATAACCAAGTGTAATCGAATCTAATCAAATTTCAGATTTCATGATGCATTGCAGTGGAAACTGGAAACTGTAATCAAATTGAATAATTAGAGTAAGAAAAAATAATTGTCAGGGTAAATACAGACTTGTGTCTAACACGCTATTTGTAACGTGACTGTGCCAGACCTCTAACGTCATTTGCTTCCAGTTATTTAAGCTACAAAAAACATTCCAGAAGAAAGCTGCTTGATTCTGCTCATTTTGGTATTTGTTCTATCATTTCTATCATTTTAGTAAATACACATACATCGTAGTATGTGTAAACGCATGCATTTTTTGGTATAGTATTAAACTACAAGTGGCAAAGTCCCGCTTCAGCATTTACACACACTATATAAAGCAAACTTCCCCTCAGCCTGTCTCAGTAATCACGCTTCAGTTATTGTTCACGGGTCATGTGATGCTCCTCTCTGGAGATGAAGTTATTCCATCCTTTAATAGGTCTCATAATTGCAGGACTGAGCATTAATTACTCTTTTAGTCCTGAAAGGTCTCTAGCCACGTGAATGCTGACATCATAAATGTGTTGTCAGTGGACTGTAATCATTGCCTGATGTCCCCAGTGAGAATGTGCTCTAATGCACCTGGTATAAAGGTGTGTATTCCTCCCCGTGGACTTTAACAATGTAGATATTATTTTAAATGAACACCAGCTAAATTATAAGTTGACTATATATTATTAGAATTCGCTGTATCTTGGAATAAGTGCTGTTTACCTCTTTCCTTTGATTTGGCATTGTGTTTTTCTCGGTTTTCAGTTCTCAGTCAAGACAGCAGCGTAATAATTTGCTGGGGACAGACTTGTCCAATCCTGCTCCCGAAGGCCAGCTTTCTGCAGGGTTTTGCAGCAACCTGCCTGAAAGTTTCTGGTAATCATGCAGACCTTTATTAGACGGTTCAGATGTGTTTAATTGGGGTTGGAGCTAAACTCTGCAGGAAGGTGGCTCTCCAGGAGCAGGATCGCTTGTCTAAGAGCAAGGAGCACATTAGGAATAATACAAGAGGATGACAGAAGAGCTCTGTTTTCTGAATCCGTGTCACTTGGGATCGAAGTCTAAATGGCAGCCCAAGACCCTTGACCACACAACCCCCATCTCCATGTTTCAGGTAATGCATCACATTCGGTTTATTTTTTCACTGTAAATTGTTATTGATCATTCGTTTCTCATGTGTGTGGAAAGATAAAAATTGTGTGCTTATGTCTGAAAGCTTGTGTAAATTTGAGCACGTTCGTCATGTTTGCGTTGATTATGTGTTGACGCCAGGTTACTGCTTCTTTCAAAAGTCATTTTCACCCCAAACCTAATGTATCGTGGCCAAAACTGCTGTAAAAATAACGTTTTTTCCTAATTCAATATTAAATAATTAAATATGTGGCAAGATTATTTCAACTCTCTCCTTCCATTCAGATTAAAAAATGTTATCTATTCTATTTTTTATGTCAATTTTGGTACTTTCTATGATAAATCAAGCAGTGTAACTGAGAAAATTTCATCCAAGGTTAATATTTTTGTACTTTTTTGCAAGGGAAAAAACTGTATAAATAGTATGAAGCAAATCACAGATTTCTTTTCCTGAAATATTGATAAGGCAAATGTAAGCGCAAAGACATGTAAGCAAAACATAATCTGTTTGGACTGTGTGACCAAAAGCGATGCACTCACTTGTGAAGTCAGAGAGATTAAACCATTACTGTTAAATTGGAAAATGTCACAAAATAACTGGCTTGAAAAGAAAGTGAGGGATAGAGATGATGCACTTTTGGAAAAACTGTACATTTTATTAGGAACGCAACCGAGAAGGTTGACGCTTGATGAAAAGTTAATCAGCAAGTGGCACACCTTAGATTATTGATTTGTTTGGTTTATTTCCAGGACTTAAACGAGCTCTCATTGGCTCAAGGGACATCAGTGTTTCCGTGACTCAGCGGAAAAAAGGTGACACATCAAACTGATGTGAGGGTCGTGGATGGGGAAACCCCTTAAAGCACCCCTCCAACCACCTTTACAGGGGTGTCCACCAATAACCATCAAGAAGGGAATCCCAAACCTCTATGCAGCTTGACGTCAGGAGGCAAGATGCTGTTTTACTGATTAGTTTACCCTGCTTATGATGAGCTCCCCAACAAAAGTATACCTTAAAGGAATAGTTCACCCAAAAATGATAGTTCTTTCATCATTTACTCTCCCCGGAGTAGTTCCAAACCCATATGAATTTCTTTGCAGGAAAGGAAGATATTTTTAAGAAAGATTGTAAGCAGGCTGTTTTGGGTCACCATTGACCCCCATTGTGTTTTTGTTCCCTACTATGGAAGTCAACGGTGACCCAAAACAGCCCTGTTACAAACTTTCTTCAAAATATATTCCTTTGTGTTCGGCAAAACAGATATTCCTACAGGTTTGGAACTACTCCAGAGGAAGTAAATGATCATTTTTGGGTGAACTATTACTTTATTCTCTCTCTCTCTCTCTCTCTCTCTCTCTCTCACAGTGTCATACTTTGTTTTTTATCCAGTTTAACTGTTTTCTGGGAGTGGCATAAATGATGGAATGTTTTTATATTTAATATAAATGTGATTTTTTCTGATACCTGAGGAACTAGCATTAAAGTGCACAATTCATATGCCTTTTGAATCACTTTAATGAGGATGCAGAGTGAACTAGGCCAGTTAACTGAGTCTCAGGGCCCTCAAACTCTGTGCCTCTTACTATGTTCAGTCTTGGACCGGCTTGAAGGAGACTGTTTTTGGGAGTGGTTTTAGGGTTGGGGTATTCCTGCTGTAAGGTGGCCCCATTGATAAGACTATTTCTCTGATTATGGGGGTCTTATCACTCCCTCCCACCACTGAGTGCTCTACGCATGCCGACGCTTTTCGGGTTGCCGCGCACTACGTGACTTTACGTCTTTCTCTCTTTTTTCCATTACCCCTCCATCTCCACCCATGCCCTTTGAATCGACCCGAGGTCAGTCTTGAGTTGGGCGCTCACAGTGTAGACGCGGACACCCAGCACAGAGACCCGCCAGGACCACCTGGGCTCAGGTAAGGGCGTGCTGCGCTCTGTTGAACCGTCAAATTAAGTGTTTATGACAAGATCTGAGTGGATGAAAATGAAAACAGTAGGTTAAATTGAGAGGGTGGTCACTAGCACAGGGGGACACCTGCTAAAGGTGCACTGGAAATGTATTTCAAAGTAGAAATAGAACGAAGACTATATGAGTCTGTTTTAGAAGGAAATTCTACTTCAGTTGTTAAAAATGGAATGTTTAATTTAGTTTGTTTCTTTGTAACTGCTTGTCAAATATACTAGCAATTCCTGAGTTTTAATTGTTTCTACATCAATTTAGTATTTTTAGTATACATATC
Organism: Puntigrus tetrazona; assembly: GCF_018831695.1. NCBI lineage: Eukaryota > Metazoa > Chordata > Actinopteri > Cypriniformes > Cyprinidae > Puntigrus > Puntigrus tetrazona. Next base: position 20,818,773 of record NC_056701.1, on the reverse strand, counting down.
TCACTGTTACTTGCAGTGCAGCAGTAATTTATCAGTCATTTTGGACTGCTGGAAAAATATATGTTATATCATATATATTATGTCTTGTATTTAAAAAAAAAAGCAAAAAAAGAGCTGGAGACTGTGAGACTCATGTAAAGGAGTCAACATGCTTGTTTTATAGTAAAAAAAAATTAATTCAAAATTGTAATTATAAAAATTTGCCATTCATTTTACGATTGCATTTGTCTTTCTTTAAATTGGTAAAGTGTGATGTGTTTTGTTTATTGAAAATTTGGACATTGTGTGTATGAAAGGTCACATGATTAGTTGCAACATTTTAGAAAGCGGTGTCCTTCTCACCACTAGATTCATCTTTTCTCACAGTTTTTAATCCCAACTAATGTGGAATTGAATTAACTTCAACACACTTGAAATAATAATTATAATATAAATATAAATATAATATGAATTATAATAATTTTCTAGTGAACGTTGATACGATTTTTTTGTCTTAGTGAAGAATATATTTGTGTTTACCATCTTTGTTGTTCTGTTGAAGTAGTAAAGAGAGTTTTGAAGTGCCAAGACTTCATCTAACCGCTCTGATGTGCTCTATCTGCCTCTGTCCATGAGGGACAGAAGAGCCCTTATCGTTCGATAGAAGTCCAGGCTTCAGATAATTGTCTGTTTGTGGCTCTCACACACCCTTGTGCTTGTACAGGGTGAGCCTCTGAAAAACACAAAAACTGTGATCTGATCCACAGCGCTTGTCAACAGAGGCCTCGCTTTTTTACTAAATGAAGTAGTCAAAGACATGCAGAACATTAGGAACTGTATATATTTTCATAATTCGTATTTATATATGCTATTGCAAACAGTGTAAATATTCTATGCAAATAGTTTGAAGTAAAATTTACTGGTAAAACTAATCAATCATACACTATATTATATATATATATATATATATATATATATATATATATATATATATATATATATATATATGTTGTCTGTATAGTAAGACTTTAATAAATGGGAGTATATGAATAAATGATAACCACAGCCTGTAGCTGGTGTGCAGCTCTTATAGTCTGACTGTGTTATTTTGTTTCTGTGTGAATGAAGGTTATGTGTGAGTTCTGGGACAGAGAGAAGACAGTCTCGATGATGGAAGCAGTATCATTTGAAGGGGTGAGGAGAGCGTCTCATAGCACATGGAGTAGTTGTTGAAGCTCAAGTGCAAGTTGCTTTATTGGCATGACATTTGTGTTATAGTATGGATAGATATCACTCTCTCTCTCTCTCTCTGTCTATAGGACAACGACATGTCCTATGAGAACAGTGAGTCACCTCTACCATCTCCATTCCCACTGTGAGTATCACACATGTAACACACACTGATAGAATTGCCAATAAAGTTGCATCTGCTTCACTGCATTTCTCAGTCACAGCTTAAGATTCCTGGCCTAGTCAGGTTATATCAACTAAAAGAAAAATATATTAGAAGAATGCACAAAAAAATGAAGCCTGTTTTAGGACCGGTGATATAAAATAATTATGATGATTAATATCCCCAAACTGTCATTACCATGGTGCATCTAGACATTCAGGGTGACGTGTAACTTTAAGTTTATAATATAATGTAATGTAAGTTTATTAGTAGCTGTATGTAGTTGTATATTTTTGCAATTTTTTGCAACCTTCTTTTAGGAATTTCATACCCATTGACCAAACTTACATGCTTCCAGAACAGACGTTTGGGGGCAGCATTTACTTTATTACCACAGCATGGTTTTGAAAACTGGTGAAATAAGCATACTGTTTCAAATAAGCATGAATTAAACCAAGTGAAATACAATACAATGCAATTTAAATGTTTTCAATTTACAACAATAAGAATAGGATTTTACAAATTATTGAGGTATTGACAATTGTCATGAAAATACCCATGCAGTGCAAAAAAGAAAGAAAGAAATGATCTGATTTTGGTGGGAGCAGGGTATATGCATCATACTTTATATATAATTGTATATAATTTTATATATATATATATATATATATATATATATATATATATATATATATATATATATATATAATTGCACAGGCTATACTTTTTATTAAATTGCCTTATCAGACAGAGGTATTATCCAATAACCTCAAAACATTATATTAATTACGTACATCTCTAGCTCTTCTACCTAAAGCCTTTCTCATTTGAAATAAATAAATAAATCAGTAAAATAGAAGATTACTGCACACTACAGTAGCTACTAGGTAATAAAGGCAGTGAAGTTGTAAAACGCTGTGCCCTTGTGGCCGACCAGGACAGTGCGAGGGCTGGACAGAGTGAGGTTTATGTTTCTTGTGTCAGGGATGGCTTGAGTCGCTTTGTAAGAGGATGGAGTTCAGTCTGCCCTATGGTGCATAAGATATGGTGAGTGCGTGGAGCCGTGACGGCCGGGTCTGTACCCTGGTGTGTGTGCTGTAGTGTGTGCTCTCTGTCTCCCTCTATAGGACCCCTGCGGGACACAAAGGCAGCTATGACTTAGAGCAGATGAGGCAACAGGAAGAGGAGCAGCCTCAGACCTTTACCTTCTCTAGAGACTTAGAGGGTGTGTTTGTCATACACATGCATATTTATAAACACAAACCATAAGCCTTTGCTGCTCATTTTTTCATTTCCCTTTTTTAGCTGCCCGAAATACCAACACCAATGCCATCAAGAGAGGAGATGCAGAGGTGACACAAACAACTTCATTAACTTACTCTTATCCTTGCCTTCTTTGTAAAGAAGGAAGCCTTAATAACAATTCATGTCAACATTAGGCGTACGTTGAGTTGAATGAGCTTCGTGGGGAGTTGTGGCAGGAAATGGGACGCTGGCTGGGTTATGAGGAGAACCTAAGTCCTGCCACAGGACAGTGGAGTCAGCCCCACATTCCCTATCTCACCTTCAAAAGCCTCATTCAGTTACGCAAGGTCATGAGCACAGGTGAGACACCAAGGGACATGTTTCCTCGAGACATTAGACACTAAATATTAAAGTCTAGAAACAGTTTTGTAATATGCCCATATCTCAACCAGAGCATGTTATATTGTGACCCTGGACAACAAAAGTCATAAGCAGCACGTATATGCCAAAAATCATTAAAATATTAAGTAAAGATCATGTTCCACGAAAATATTTTGTACATTTCCTACCATAAATATGTCAAAACTTTAAATTAAATTAAATTTTCAATTGATGATTACATTTTAGCATTCCAGGTTTTCAATTTTGGGGATGAATGAAAGGAATATTCTTTGATGTTCTTTATGGTGACTGTAACCAGGGGCGGTGCTGCTTGATGTTGATGAGAGCAGCTTATCAAGCATTTGTCAGAAGATGGTGGAACAACTCCTGCTCAAAAAAGAGATCCGTCCCACAGACCGTGACGCTCTTGTGGCCATACTGCAGCGCAAGCGCAGGTTAGGTTCCCTGACTTTTGTGTTGCTTTGTGTGTCTGTGTTTATGTGCAGGAAAGTTACTTCAGTTGTATGTAGTAGTCCCTGAAACTGTTTTTTTGTATTTCAGAATACCTCATTATTACGTATATGAGTCACAGGGTCTATATTAATAGCTGAATATAGCTATAAACTTTATATGACTCATTGTTTGTGCTTCACAGTCAATTAGAGCCCACTTCAGCCCCTGGTTCAGCAGACATAGAGCTGCAAACATTCTCAATCACCAAACAGGTATCTATCTATCTATCTATCTATCTATCTATCTATCTATCTATCTATCTATCTATCTATCTATCTATCTATCTATCTATCCATCTATCTATCTATCTATCTATCATAAACATTTTGATGTAGGATATCCCACTGGTTAAAATCACAGTGATACTATCCTTCCATCTTTTCAGCTTTAGACTTTTAAGTCCGATTCTCAGATGTGGCATCCAAAGAATTTAAAAAATAAAAATAAACTTAAAACTTCTAGCTTCTGAATAAATACAAAAAGTTGATAATTACATCACAGTTTTTCCAGACCTGTTTTAAATTACTTCCAGTTTCAATTACTCACTTTTGGACTGCTCTGTTCCTCCACAGCGAGAAATGGTGGATCGTGTGGAGGCCTCTGTGGTTTTATCAGGTATGAGTACATGCATTTTTATTCTATAACAACACTTATCATTTCGTTATACAGCATATTTAATGTTTCTGTACCTCTCCTAAGGTGTGGTGGAGAACCTCCAGAAACCAGTGGTGGCGTTTGCCCGTCTACGGGACTCAGTGGTGATGGAAGGGGTTACTGAAGCTCCTGTTCCTGTTCGCTTTGTCTTTTTCCTCTTGGGCCCCAGTCACAGTGGCATAGACTACCATGAGAGTGGCCGGGCCATGGCTTCACTGATGGCTGACTGGGTAAAGAACGGCACTGAAATCTTATTCAATAAATCAAGTACAGTTAAGGCTCTTCTAATGTCTCGTATTAATTCTGTTCCTTCAAACAGGTGTTCACTCTGGAGGCCTACTTAGCTACAAACGAGAAAGATCTGACCAATGCAATGGCAGACTTCATGGACTGCAGTATTGTGATCCCACCCACAGAAATCCAGGATGAGAGCATGATTAAGCCAATCATCAACTTCCAGAAGAAGATGCTACGAGATAGAGTCCGCCCATATGACACCCGACTAATGGTTGGGGGCAAAGGTCAGGCTTTATATAATGACAAGATGTTAAAACTGGTGTCACTGCATTCATTTAATTAGAAATTTTGACCTTTGAAAAAATCCTTCATTCCCTTTGTGTGCTTGTTTTTATTTAAATAATCTAAATATTGTGATGTTTATTAAATAATTCAGCACAGTTTATACATTCTGTAGTACTGAAAACTGGTCATGTTACTTTTCAAGATCTTTATAATAAATTTATTAAAAAATTTCAAACATGTATTTATGTGCCAGTTAGATGTATCAATAATGGTTACATGGAACAGTCTTCCTCTGCATGTGTCTAGGCCAACCTAGTGTTAAATCTGGAAATATATCAAGTGCACTGTGTTTAATTGTGTTTATTAGCCCCAACTGGACCTGAGAAGCCACGGGAGGATCCACTGGCCCGTACCGGCTATCCGTTTGGCGGTATGGTCAAAGACATAAAACGCCGTTACAGGAATTACCTTAGCGATTTTACGGATGCTCTGGACCCTCAGGTGCTATCTGCTGTCATCTTCATCTACTTCGCTGCCCTTTCACCTGCCATTACTTTCGGAGGACTTCTCGGTGAGTACACTCACAGCAAGCATAGACTAACCTCTTCTGAAAAAGATCTAAAGTAGTCACATTTATTTATTAACTCAAATCATAAAATCTGGAAACACTTTATCATTATTTGGCCAAGAACTGCATAAAATTAAAAAAAGAGTATTAAAAAGAGTATGAAAAAAGAGAAAATTCATCCTATAAATATATATGACTTCCTTTGCTCAGATGAACACAGAGATTTTAATACATACATCCCCAAATGATGAAGCAATCCCTAATCTTCAATATGTCTATGTTTTAGCGGACAAGACGGAACACATGATGGGGGTCTCTGAGATGATGGTCGCTACATGTGTTCAGGGCATAATCTTTTGTCTGTTTGCGGCTCAACCAGTACTTGTCATTGGGTTTACCGGTCCATTGATGGTGTTTGAAGAGGCGTTCTTTCAGGTGATGCTTTTATTAGCAAGAAATGTGATTTAATGAGATAGATTATCACCACCGGCATGACTTTTCTCATCCATCTAAATGCATTTATCTGTCCCATTCAGTTCTGCAAGTCTAATGGCTTTGAGTACATTGTGGGCCGTGTCTGGGTGGGCATGTGGTTGATCGTCATTGTGGTGGTGATTATGGCAGTGGAAGGGAGTTTCCTTGTCCGTTTCATCTCACGCTTCACCCAAGAGATCTTTTCCATCCTGATCTCTCTCATTTTCATCTATGAGACCTTTGCCAAGCTTATCAGGGTATATTCAGTCTTCAAAATGGGCACACACTTCAGTAGATGAATCCACATCACATAATCTTTTTTTTCCCTTAATGCTCTGTTCTCTCTCAATTCTTCTCAGATTTTCCAAGCACATCCTTTGGTTTTAAACTACGAACACTTGAATGCTTCTTTGGAAGACCCCTTCCACCCTGTCAAAAAGCTTGTCAACAAAACACATCCTGATGGCAATGTTACTGGACATCATGAAATAGTAGAGAGGGCCTATCCCAACACTGCCCTGCTGTCCATGTGCCTTATGTTTGGCTGTTTCTTTATTGCCTTGTATCTCCGTGGGTTTAAAACTAGCACCTTCCTTCCCGGTCCTGTAAGTTGGCTCAGTTTTTTCCTTTTTTATTTACAAATTTGATAACATTTAGCCAAAAATAGGTTTAAAGCTTCAAATAATTATGGAAAACATTTTAGTGATTATACCATCCAGCCAAGCCTTTGAATGTACTAACCATGTTACTATTAAAATACTGTACACAACCAGATCCGTCGAATGATTGGAGACTTTGGTGTCCCCATCGCCATCTTCTTCATGATTGCTGTGGATATCAGCATCAGTGATGCCTACACACAGGTTTGACAAACACTAATCATTTGACATAGTTTGCTATTACAAATTTCCTCAATTGGTTGGGTTCTAACTGTATCTAAACTGTAAATGCCACTGTTTTGTGAGATTCTCCAAGTCTGCGAAAGGTAGTAACTCAAAATATTTAATTCATGCTTCAAAAAGCAATGGCATCATATTTATTTATTTATTTATTTGACATTTACTGGGAAAGTCCAGTACTGTAGTAGTACACAGAAAAATAATATGTCTGTAATATATATATATATTTGTACAGTACATTTTTTTGCATTGCACTTAAATTAAGGGTCCATTTTTCACATTCCTGGAGTCAAGTATAGCAGTAACAAAAAAAATCTATTGACATCTATTGATACTATAAGTTGCAAAAATTGGTTTGTGGTCTTCCTGCCTTCCTGTTCAGAAATGGTGATTGTGCTATGCATGACAGAATCAACTCATCAGTTATTGTTCAAACAGCTGTAGGCTGTAGCACCAAAATGCATACAGTTCTCCTAAAGTAATAAAAAAAACTAAAATCTGGTGTCATCCAGAAATTAATTGTTGAGATATTTGAACTTATCGCTTTGAGGGAAAGAAATCTTCCACAAGAATTAACCCATGTTGAGGAATTATGGAAAAACTCCTTAGTGAAACAGGCTCATAAAGATAAACATGTTTTATGCATCTGGACCAGCATTATTGGATTCAAATAAACAGAGATTTTGAACATTGAAATCAATCGTCCCATTCATGTGTCTCCTGGCAAATGTGTAAATGGTAAACATCCTGCTTTTAGAAACTGGTGGTGCCAAAGGGGCTGACCGTGTCCAACCCAGATGCTAGAGGCTGGATCATCAACCCATTTGGTGAGAAGAAGCAATTCCCAGTCTGGATGATGTTCGCCTGCGCTGTTCCTGCCTTGTTGGTCTTCATCCTTATTTTCCTTGAGTCCCAGATCACAACGTGAGTGTGATATTCAGAACACAACACAGAAATTCACACTGGGTAAAGACACATTTGCTTCAAGATCTTCACTATAAAGAAAACAACAGAAGATCCAGATGAAGATACTATGATACAGTGAAGATATTTTTGAATGAAGTCTGTTATGCTATAGCTACTCCATTAACCTCAAACCTCTTCCTTCCCATCCAGGCTGATTGTGAGTAAGCCTGAGAGAAAAATGGTCAAGGGCTCTGGTTTCCATCTAGACCTCCTCCTTTTGGTGTTCTTGGGAGGAGCTGGGTCTATCTTCGGTGTCCCCTGGCTCAGTGCTGCTACAGTGAGGTCTGTCACCCATGCCAATGCCCTGACCGTCATGACCAAAGGACCCAGACCTCAGATCGAACGCGTGTTAGAACAAAGAGTCAGTGGTATTTTGGTGGCTGTGATGATTGGTGAGTTGCAAGTCTTTTACCTGAACTTAATAAACACTGTTAGATTAAAATTGACATTTAAAATATATAATAAAATCAACATAATTAATATAACAAAATGTTATTGAACAGTGCACAGAATCATTAAAATTCTTTCCTCACAGGGGTTTCAATTCTCATGGAGCCCATCCTGAAGATGATTCCCATGACCGCTCTGTTTGGCATCTTTCTCTATATGGGTATCACTTCACTGAGTGGAATTCAGCTTTGGGACCGTATGCTTATGCTTATTACACCGAAAAAGCATCACCCAACTGTTCCATTTGTCACCCGTGTAAGATTTAACTACATGCACACATATACCCTACATGGATAAAAAAATATTTGGGGTCTGTTACAATATAGAATGTAATAGTGTTATAAACAATTTCTATTTCATCAAAGAGGGAAAAAGGTATTACAATTTCCACAAAGATATTAATCAACAGTGATAAAATCAAATATTTCAACAGTGATAAAAATTATTTCTTAAGGATCATGTGAAACTGAAGACTGGAGTAACAATGCTGAAAATTCATGTTTGGCAAAATAATAAATTGGAATAAATTGGAATAAGTTCGATTTTAAAACAATTAAACTACCATTATATGCAATTTTAGTAGTATTTTTACTGTATTTCTGATTCAGTTGTGACAGCATTGGTGAAAATTATAGACTTCTTTCAAAATCCTCATTTAAATTACTTATCAAGCACAAACTTTTGAACAGCAGTGTATGGTCATTCCCAAACTCCAAGCAACAATAATTAGAAGGGATACTTTTGATCTGTCAGTTGACTGATCCATCAATCTATGGTAACTAGGTACTGATTTCTCTCTCTCTCTCTGTTACTCTACAGGTGCCCACTATACGTATGCACTTGTACACTTTGATCCAAGTGATTTGTTTGGGGATTCTGTGGGCAGTAAAATCTAGTGCATTTTCACTTGCCCTTCCCTTTGTCCTGATCCTCACAATCCCTCTGAGAATGTTGATGACCGGTCACGTCTTCACTATCATGGAAATGAAATGTGTAAGTATATCCTATATAGGCCTAACACTGCTATTTCTTATTAGAAAACAAAGTTAAAAAGTGCTATGTGAACACTTTTTTTTAGTATATATATATATATATATATATATATATATATATATATATATATATATATATATATATATATATATATATATATATATATATATATATATACAACACTCACACCTATGCATTTGTATTTGTCCATGTTGTGACTGCATTTGTTATGTCATCCTTTTATAGCTGGACGCAGATGATGCAAACATGAAATTTGATGATGAGGATGACTAAAACAACCTCAAAACACCCCTGGACGACTTTCTTGATTTTTGATTCCAACTATAAATTCATCTTACTGTGTGCATTACATGAGAATCTTTTGCTTATGTTTAACTGTTGTACATTCGTATATTAGCTTAACCAATCAATATGTCTTTATATCATTAAAGTTTAGAATGCAATTAATGCACACCTAAAATTCCTAAACTGTTCATATACATTCCATAGTTGTTTATCACAGTCTTTTCTTATTTTTATTTACTTTTTCATGGAACCTTGTGCTTTTTTTTTCTTTTGTGTGTTTGTGTGCCTGATAAGATATTTTTGTTTTGTTTTTTTAATTTGGGATTTATATATCTTGGTGTTTATTTATTTTGTGTATTCAGGGTTTCAGTGTGAAGCATGTCAACCACACACCAGCTTGAATGTAAATTCTATCCTGTTTAAACAGGTGATGCCTATGCAAAATGTGCCTTTATATTCCTTACTAGAATTTTAATGTTTCAGGGACACCATACCTGTAAATATTATAGGCTTACAAATAGTTAACATAAGTTACTATTGCAAAGATTTGATACTTTAGAGTATAGATGAATATTTGGTTTAATGTATGCTTGGTCTGTTATGGTGTGTGACATTGTTTAATGATTAAAATTCTTTAAAACATGACCTACTATAGCCTTCTATTCCTGTCCTACATTTGTCAGGGGAACTTGCAAACACATTCACTTTTCCAGCAGGCTTGACTTGACAAGAGGCCTAATCGTGAGCTTGGCCCATACTGGCAACCACCCAGCACCCGCCTTCCCAAGTGTCCAGCCCATTCTGAGAGTCCTACGACCTTCCTTACATGTTAAAGTTGGACCTGCTTTTCGGTAAAATCAGAAACTTTTCACCAGTGATTTCCAACCAAGAGTTTTTTTGTGTTTTTATTTGTTTTGCAGAAAAACTGAAAGTTTTAATATATAAATGTAGTGTTATAAACAGGTATATATATATATATATATATATATATATATATATATATATATATATATATATATATATGTATATACATATATATATATATATATATACATATATATATATATATATATATATATATATATATATATATATATATATATATATATATATATATATATATATATATATATATATATATATATATATATATATATATATATATATATATATATATATATATATATATATATATATATATATATATATATATATATATATATATATATATATATATATATATATATATATATATATTTTTTTTTTTTTTCATTTATAATTTTCTTTTTATAATATTTCCATTTTTATCAGTGAGTAGTATACATTCAGAGTAGTTAGAAAAGTTAGTAAAAATGGTTTTGAAATAAGTCTCCTATGCTGACCAATGCATGTATGATTAATAAACAGTAAAAACTGCTTTTGTGTAAAATATTATTATATTTTTTTACATTACACATTGTTTGAAATATTATTTTAATGCGTTTTTAGATCATTTCTCACGTAGATGGCAGAAATACTGTCAAGACACTTTCAGCCTTCTAACGTAAGAAATCGCAAATCATTCTAATATGCCGATTTCATGCAACAACAACAACAAAAAATCGAAACATTTAAATATTATTTAGAAATAGGACTGGAACCTGGTCATTTTTATGCATCTCTGCTGAATAAATTAGTTTTATTAAAAAAAAAAACAACAACAACAAAAAACTTTTGTAAGGTATAGGTTTTGTGTATTTGTCACGTGACCTGTGGATGTATTTTATACATCCCATCAAGAATTCATAAATTTCCTTAGAATCAAATTACTACTTTAAAACTTGTAAAAAGACAAGATCATGCTTCGCTCTTGAACTGCAGTGTATATATTATATATTATTACTCTTGAGCCGACAGGGCTGTAGCCGCTCGGGAAGCGCCGGTCCGCCTGTGTGTTGTTTCCGGAGGCAGGCGCGCGCGCTCGCTGCTGGACTGTGGCATTCCAATGAAACGCGCACGTCACCCCTCTGATGTTTAACGAATCAGCGCGCTCATTGGAAAATCATGTTTTCCCCAAATCAGAACGTCTTGATTGGACCTCGCAGGTGACGCCCACAAACAGACAAGGTGGGGTTTAATTATTTAACGTGACAAAAAGATGTAGCTGTCAGACCGAAAATACCGAAAAGATGTTTAAAGAACAGTTTAAAGAACAGTTGTTCACTCCTAACATCAGACGTGCACATTGGGAGTTTGACTAAATTCAAGAAAACCTTTTCTTTTTCTTCATTAAAAAGGGCACGAATCAAAAAAGAAATCACTCTAGACCACGTTCGATCAAATGTACTATTTTATTCAAACTTGACATGGTCGTCACGCGTAAAGCAAACGTGTTCAAAGCATGCCCGAGAGGCTGCGGGCGCTTGCAGGTTTGAGGGCGCATCGGCAGCGCCGCGTTTATAATCCAAATGGAAGCGAAACCCAGGCGACCCATCCGTGATGCGAGCGGCTATAGCAGCGGAGAGATTGAAAATGCGGATGTCTCTCTGGAAAGAGAAATGAGCGGATCGAGAGAGCTGCGCGCTGACTGGAAGGAGAGCGAGAGAGATGGAGGCGGGGGGAAGTCTCTCAGCTCTGCGGGGACTGGAGCGCCCGTGCCCTGGACCGGCGGCGCAGTGCTGGCTAACATTCAACCCTCCCCTTGTTCCAGCACCAGTTCCACACACAAGCAGCGACAGGTAAGAGCTAACCAGCGCCTCATCCTACCCGCCGTCGGGTAAACAAACCTTGAAAGAACAAAACAGAACCTTAGATGCAGCGCACAAATTCTAAACGTTCCGACTTTAGAACGTTCGTGCGCTTTGTTTTTGTAAAGCCGCCTCGTTTAAAATCGCGTTGACTTGGTGCAAGGCACGGTGCATTCCGAGGTCGCCTTACCCGAATTTCCCGTCCTATGACTCGGGGAAAAACATCCCTCGTCTATCTATGTACCAGAGTTTATTTCCGAATACAACTCCGGGAGCCGCTAGCCTCGTTTTTAAGCGCGCTTTATCGTGTTTGGAGCCCTCGCGGGCGCCTTCATTTCCGAGTCAGGACTCCATGAGGCTCGTGGAGGGAAGAATCAGCCGCCTCTGGTTCGCCATCAGGGAGCTCGGTTATCTCACCGTGTGGGCTTGTTTTCGCTCGCGCCTGCCGTGAAAGCAAAGTTGGCGATCGCGTTTGGCAGCGTTTTCGAGATATCTGTGTTTGGGGGAGCGAACCGGGTGAGTTTCGAGCCGCTCGCGCCCGTCTTTCTCTCGGCGGAGAAGGTGAATTAGGCTCGCAGCAGCAGCGCATGGAGGGTAGTATGGCGGCTCTAGAACAGTCGTCACGCCAGTGAAGCGTCCTCTCTCTCGGCTGTTGCGTTTTTCCATTGTGACTGGGAACTAAACGACGCGTTTGGAGACCGAAATGATTCATTTCTAAACGAGCGGATCTCGCTTTTCGTGCTTGCGCCTCAACCGCCGCGTGCTCGGTGAAATTAATCGTGTATTTCCTTCATTTTTGTTTTTCAAGCCTTTGAAGACCCTGCTGCCATACGGCTGCACGCACCGTGCTCTCACCCCGCATTCCTCGTCACTCGAAAGTCGGGGTAAACCACCGGATTTTTTCACGGTAAGAGAACAAATGGTAGCCGATCACGAGCTCCTTTTTAGCAGCGTGTAACGAGGCTCGATTTTTAGCTGCATTTTAGGGTTATTTTTGACGACTGTCGGTTCAGCTTTCACCAGGGCTTTAGGGGGATTCAATGCTAGTTATAGCCGGCTAGCTCCGGTGTAGGTCAAGTCATAGGTCGGTTAAACAGTGTAACATTTTTTCCTTTATTAAACGTGTTTTAGATATCTCGGAGGCTACACTTTGTAGCACTTCCACGCGCGGACACGATGTTGCGGAGTTTATCGTTAAAGTTGGATAAAGAGTTTAAAACATCAAACAGCGGCAATTATGTAATTTTGTGAGGGTTTTTGATATGGGAAACGATCTCGAGTTTAAACGCACATCTTAAATCGACCCTTATAAATACTTAAACACTTCAACTTAGACGTATTCTTTTACGCTGAATATGAGTCCCGTTACAAAGCTTTTGTTCGCAAATGCGCTCGAAATCCACAAAATAGTTTTTCCCCGAGCATTTCTGTCGCAGCAACGCTCTATTCTGCGCAAACGGGGTCTGGTTATCATGCCATCCACTTTATTTAGTAACATTTCATGGTGGTGAAAATGCCCTTCAGCCAGGGTCTATTTTAGAGCTGGACTCGACTGGCTCGCGCGCCGCCATTACACGCTCAGCGCGGCGGCGACGCCTCGCCCTGGAAAAAGAGTCGTGCCATTTTGTGACTAATTCAGTCGGGCGCGCTCGTTCGCTAAACGACATCAGGTTTATAGCTAGACCCCCCGTATTCGAGCGTTTTAAAACGGTCGCTGTGCCTCAAAGCGGGCGACCCAGAACGCGTCCTGGCGGAAGCGGAGCCCCGCGCCCCGTCGGTTTGGAGGCAGACTCTGGTGCTGCATGCTGTAGCAGTCACTCATGATGATCCCTGGCTGCGTTTCCCCCTCTCGACGCAGACCGAAAGCAGATCCCGATCCGTGGTCAGCTGGTCCGTCTACAGGCAGCCGCCTGCCTATCGCCCAAAAGGCTGCTTCCTCCTCCTGTAGTACCTCCCAGTATCCACTCGTCCGCTAAAAATATGCTCCAGTTTCGCGTCGAAAAGCGCGCAGAGAGCAGGAGAAGCCGCCGCGAGTCTTAGTTGTGTGGACAAAATGGAAGATTAGACGGATTGGCTGCTCTTGCTGGTGTCGACTGCAGAGTTATTTGAGATTTGAAACCGTCACAAGCAATGGGCTCTGTCTCACGATGGAGCGTAAACGCTTAGGGGCGGTGTAATGAACATCAACCATTATGTGTCGGGCTGGATTTTAATTCCACTCTTCAGGCGGCGATTCCTGTTTGACATTATCGTACAAAACACCTACGCGTTACTCATTAAACTTTTAAATCACGATACCATCCCCATGTATTCGTTTTTGAGTCATTTTAATGCAAAATAATCGATACTTAATTTTAAACTACTGGAAATAATACGTAGGGTTTAAACAATGAATGTATGATTTTTGAACTGTTGTAGTCATTAATATAATTAAATACATAATATATAATCTTTTTTTTTTTTTTTTTTTTTTTTTTTTTTTTTAAAGAGTGATTCCAGACCATGAATGGAGAAATGGATTCCACTGCTAAAGAACCCGGTAAGAAACATGAATGGATTAGGTCTGTGTTATTTTAAGAATTATTTTACATCTCTATTTCATCAATGGCAATGGATAGAGCTTTAATAGGACACTTTTAAAGAGCATTTTGGTTTCTAAACATCAGTATAACAGTAGAGCAAATGCCAAAATCATTGGTTTGATTTTCAGAAGAATGTTTGCATTTTTTGATCGAATGTATACCTTGCATGCAAAAAAAGTTGCCTTGAAAAATTAGGTTCATACTCCTGGAGGTAAGTGCCTTGTAAAACAAATTGCCCTTGGCATGAAATGGGTTTCTGCTACATGAGAACCTTTGTGTGAAATACAAGTAACTAGTATGCTTTCCTTAATCTGCGTGAAGATGTGTGCATCAATTTGTGCCATTTTATTATTACAGTTTGGGAGCAGAATGACCTGTTGAAGCTGTTGGATGCCATGAAGGGGAACCTGCCGGACAAAGATCTGGCCAAGTACAAGACGTCCGAGTCTCATTTGGACTGGGAGAAAGTGGCTTTCAACTCTTACTCTGGGGACATGTGCAAACAGAAATGGCAGGAAGTTTCAAAAGAGGTATGCTAGTCAGTGATCAATGAGTATGTGTATGCAAGGATTAGAAATATTCGATTTAAAAAAAATAAATGTATGCAACAAGCCACACGACAATGAATATCCAGTTATCACACTAAAATTCCTGTTCCTCGCTCAGATTCGGAAATTCCGGACCCTTACTGAGCTGATCGTGGATGCGCAGGACTACATCAAAAATCCATACAAAGGAAAAAAGCTGAAGGTAGACCGTTTTGTTGCTCCGTTCTGAAGGCTTGGGTTAAATTTAGTGTTTTTCCTGTGTCACTTGCAAATACTAATTTTGAGGATTTGTCCCATCTGCAGAAGCACCCAGACTTCCCCAAAAAGCCATTGACGCCATATTTCCGTTTCTTTATGGAGAAGCGTGCCAAGTATGCTAAACTACATCCAGAGATGAGCAACCTAGATCTCACAAAAATCCTGTCTAAAAAATACAAGGAGCTCCCGGATCGTAAGAAAGTGAGTGCAATAAAATTAATAAGAAATGTCACTAAAAAAGAAAATTTTTCAATGTTCTATGAAATAGGAGCTGATTTTAACACCAATGGGAAGTGATGTGTAAACTGTAATGAAACATTAGCTAAAGGTTTAGGATTCACCTGGAGTTGAGTGGATCTGCTCTTTTTTTTGCCTGTATACCAAATATTTTCTGTTTGGTCTGGGCCATCCTGTTGTTTAGAGTGGTAGCTTTCTAGATTGGTCAACAAAGCAGGCATTGTTTTGACTGACCTGTTTATGACTGAACCTTTTGTCAACAGGAGAAATATGTCAAAGACTTTGTCAAAGAAAAGGAGACTTTCATGCTTAGCATGATGAAATTCAAGTAAGTGACTTATTGACACTTTACCATCATTTTACCAATTTACCACATTTATATTTTTTTTAAAGGAAAAGTTCTCCCAAAAATGATAATTCTGTCATAATTTACTCACCCTGGAGTAGTTCCAAATCTCTGTGTATTCTTTTTGGTTCAAAGAAAGACATTTTGAAGAAAGTTTGTAACCAGGCGGTTTTGGGTCACCATTGACTTCCATTGTTTTTTTTTTCCCTAATATGGAAGTCAATGGTGACCCAAAACTGCCTGGTTACAAACTTTCTTCAAAATGTCTTCCTTCGTGTTCGGGAGGACAAAGAAATTCATACAGGTTTAAATCTATAGATGACAGAATTTTCATTTTTGGGTGAACTATTCCTTAAAGTCATAGCTTATCTTAAAGGGTTTGTTTGTGTTTCTTAATAGGCAAGACCATCCCGACCTTGTGGAGAATGTTAACAAGAAGTCCAATATTCCAGAGAAGCCCAAGACACCCCAGCAACTGTGGTACGGCCACGAGAAGAAGGCTTTCCTCAAAGCACACCCAGATGTACGCCCTACACACACTCATAAATAATGATTCTGACTTCTTCACACACGTGAATGCCGTAAAACATTCATTTGAACCTCTCTAGGCGACTACCAAAGACATAAAGGACAGTCTTGGCAAGCAGTGGCCACAGCTCTCAGACAAGAAGAGGATAAAGTGGATCACAAAGTCTTTGGAGCAGAAGAAATTGTATGAGGTAAACGCATTTTCACTTCACATGGCGTATTTGCCAGCAGTAGCGTGCGTCTGTATAACGTTCGGTCTTTCTCATTGTTGTTTAGGAGAAGATGCGCGAGTTCATACAGCAGCACCCAGAGATGAACTTAACAGAGGAGGACATCGTCAAATCCACTCTGACCAAAGCAGAGAGACAGCTCAAAGACAAGTTTGATGGGCGGCCAGACAAACCGCCTTCGTAAGTTTACCTGATAAATTGTTTTGCTATCTTTCTGCAAAAGATTATAATTTAATATGTATTTATATTTTATTATAGAGTAATTAATGTGCTTTTGTCAACAAATTTATATTTAGTTTTAACTTAATAATAGTTTTAGTTATTTTAGTGTTTTAAATGCTACATTATTGAATTTATTTCAGGTTTTTTTAATAGCTTTAGTAATAGTAACAGCTGGTTGTTGTTGGTTTTTTTTTTTTTGTTTTGTTTTTTTTAAATAATCCCTCATTTTGTCTTTTTTCAGTAATGGTTACTCTATGTTCTGTGCTGAGCTGATGTCCAGTATGAAAGAAGTTCCCAGTACAGAGCGTATGGTCATGTGCAGCCAGCGATGGAAACTCCTCAAACAGAACGAGAAAGATGCCTACCAAAAGCGCTGCGAGCAGGTTTGTAACTCATTGCTTTAATTTTACATCCTTTCCTCTGTTTATAACATAATTATTAGCATAAACCAACATAGATGCATATGAATGTTCGTCCATCTCTTTCATGTTTTATTTCTGCTCTACACAGAAAAAGAAAGAATACGAAGTCGAGATGAATCGTTACTTATTAGTAAGTATACTTTTGACAACAGACCGTTTGCTCTCTGTGCATTTTGCTTGTTTTTGTGCACCGTTTTCTTTTCGGATTGCATTTTAAACTCGTTGTCTGTGAATCCCAGAGTATCTCAAAAGAGGAGCAGCAGAGAATACTATCAGAACAGAAGATGGGCAGCTTTAAAAAGGGAGGTGGAGGCAGTAGTCCTGCTTCCAAAAAGAACTCCAAAGCAAAGGTCCGTTTAACTGGCAGTTATTTTTGGGAAATTTTAAGGGATTAGTATCTGAGCGAGCTTTAGTCATTTAACTTTGCTCCTTTAATTCCCTCTTTCCTGTTTATCACAACAGTCCAGTACAGAGAAACCCAAGCCTCCGGTCTCTGCAATGTTTATTTTCTCTGAGGAGAAGCGCCCAAAACTTCAGCAGGAAAGGCCTGATCTTTCTGACATGGAGCTCACCAGACTACTGGCCCGCATGTGGAATGAGCTTTCTGACAAGAAGAAGGTAGTCATGACAGACCCAGAGAAGTTAAGATCCTTCTGTTACTGGATTAACCAATTCAATTGTATTCAACTTCATTTTTTTTCTTATAGGAAAAGTATAAAAACCTGGAGGTCACACTGAAGGCAGAGTCTGAAAAACAGAGTAAAGAGGACAAAGGGAAACTACCGGAAACGCCCAAAACAGCTCAGGATATCTGGCAACAAAGTGTCATTGGAGACTATCTTGCAAGATTTAAGGTATGAAATTCCAATTGTTTTGTTTGGGGGGGTTTTTTGTTTCTTTTTTTTTTCTCACCAGAGTAGCATTTATTTGGCCACAACTACAGTAGAAACGGTAACATGAACAGCATTTTTTTTGGTTTGGTTGTTTTAGAAATCTTTTGTAACATTGTATGAATATATTGAATTTTTCATTGATGTCAAAAACCGAATAGACAACATGAATCAGTAATATTCTTATTTGCACAGCTTTTAATAACAGTTGAGGTTCTTATTTATTTTTTATTATTATGTTTTGTTTTTTTATTCAAGCTAGTATGAGCTGTTGTACTACCTAGCACTATCTGATGATAGTTTATTGTCAGATAAAAAAAAATTATCCACTGACCTTTCCTTTTCTTTGCTTTCTCAGAATGATCGGGCAAAAGCTCAAAAAGCCATGGAAGCCACCTGGAACACCATGGAGAAGAAAGAAAAGATCATGTGGATCAAGAAGGCAGCAGAGGACCAGAAGAGATATGAAGTGCGTCAACAAAACCAAGCATTTTGTGGCATTAAAGTCAGACTTTAAATAATGTAACTGATCATATATCTACTGCCTGCTGAGTATGTGTAGGATCTCACACCCTTTTTAATCTTCTGTCTTGTGCAGAGAGAGCTGAGCGAGATGCGATCGCCTGCCCCAGTCTTCACCTTAGGGAAGAAAATGAAATTTGATGGTGAACCCAAGAAACCACCCTCGTAAGTTTGTTCTGTGTGTGTTGGTTATCTACAACTCTTAAACCTCTACAAGGAAAAAGACGTTTTTACTCATGCCCTCTTCACCGGTGACCTCAGGAACGGTTATCAGAAGTTCTCTCAGGAGATGCTGTCGAACGGAGAGCTGAATCATCTGCCCATGAAAGAGCGCATGGGTGAAATGGGGGCCGCTGGCAGAGGCTCCTTCAGAAAGAGAAGGACCGTTACAAAAGGCTGGCAGAAGAGAAACAGAGGCAGTACAAAGTGCTGCTCGAGCAGTGGCTTGCGGTACACATCTTTACTCTACTTTAACCTGCTCAACACCAGCAGTCTGCTTAATATGAAGAGCTAATGTTACAACAGTAATATAATATTTCTTCTGCTCCACAGAGTTTATCATCACAAGAGAGAACTGCTTATAAAGAATATCATTCTCTGGTGAGTCATAAATTAAAAGACTTGAATTATATCCGTACCATAAGATTTATTAGTATTTTGTTTTTAGTGTTTCTCAAATCAATCCTTTTTTTTTTTTTTTTTCATTTTCTGCAGAAACGGAGGAGCACAGCAAAACCAGGTGGCACCCCTGCTAAAGCAAAACCCAAGGCCAAACGATCGGTGCGTTTGAACAAAAATAGGCAAAAATCACTGCATTTATTGCCAGCTATGTAGATTTTTAGCATCATGTAGGCCTTACTGACTGATTGTTCGGTATCAATTGTGACTTTGTCCAAAGGATGAGGAAGAGGAGGAGGAGGCGGAGGAGGATGACGAGGACGAAGAAAAGGAATCTGATGACGGGTCCTCTTCCGATGATGACAGCAACGATGACGACGACGACGACGATGATGAAGACGAAGATGATGTAAGATCTATACATCTATAGGTCCAGCTCTTGATTTTTGCGATTTTTATTGATCGGCTTCCAGAAAATACAGTTCACTGTCCCCATAGAGAATTTAATTTTCAAATGAAAGTATTGAAAGCGAATGTTTTCAAATTCACTTCCAGAATGAAGAAGACGTAGAGGACGAAGAGGTTGAGGATAAAGAGAATAAGTCAGAAAGCAGCAGCAGCACTTCCAGCTCTGATGATTCATCGGGCTCGGACTCGGACTGAGCCGGAGCCGATTCAGGCTGAGCCCACAGACTGCCAGAAACGCTGTGAACTGAGCCATGAGCCGGGGGTCTGAGCCCGCTCTGCACTGCGCTCTTCTCACCACAGGAGGGGGCTCACCCCGCCGTCACACATCTGCGCCACCTCTCACACACTCTTCCTTTAGCTTCTCTTCTCTCCTGCACTTCTGCTATTTTATTTGAAACTTCCTCGATAAATTGGCTTGGCAGGTTTTAAGACATTTTAGGCAAAGTGTACGAGGATGTTCGGTCTAAGTTCCTCCCAACACCGAAAAAAAAAAAAAAAAAAAAAGGGTGCAGTGCTCTGCTATTGGCTTGTAGTAGTTATTAGGTGTTTATGTTTTAGAGGACGTAGAGAGCACCAGGTGCCATTTTCTTTTCTGTAAATGAGCCAAAGAGACTCTTAGTTTCACAGATTATTTCGGGAGGTACAGGGGACCAAATAATTGCACTCTGAAGAATGTTTGCTTTCTTTTCTTCTGTCTGTACCTCTCTTGTTCTTCCAAGTAGTGTCGTTCCTCTCCCTTTCCCGCTCCCACCATTTTTGCTTTTTTGTGTTTTGTTTTTGCTTTTTTTTTTTTTTTTTTTTGGTTCAAAACAAATGTGGTATTTTCAGGAACAATGAAGCCATTTTGAATGTCGCCGCATGGACCCCGCCGGTCTCGCTCGCGGTTTTTGTTCAGCAGGCGTTTGTGCGCTGCCCTTACCTGCTCCTGATGAGGGGTTAAAGGTGAAAATGGACTATTTATTTTTGTCCTGTTTTAGGAATGCTGCCCGTAGCTGTTTTGCGACAGCTGACGGGTTTGAGTTCGCTGTTCATTCAGATAATAAAACCGACTGATGTTACATAACGAGGAGGACTAGTTTCTCAGTTAATTGTTTGGCAGCACAAGCAAAGTTCTTTCAGAAATATGCTTGTGTTGATTTGTTTTTGTTGTTTTTTTTATGGGGCATCAACTTGTTTTTCTTCCATTGGTTAATAATGGTTATGTATTGTTTTGAAGCAGATTTTTGTTCCTTTTTCCAACCACTGTTTTACTTGGTGCTCCAAAGAACTGTTTTCTTTTTAAAACGGTATGTTTTAAATATGATGGATGTGAGTTACCCCACAATTCAGTGCACTTATGGACTCCCTTGCTCACAAGCCCTGTGTTTAGTTTTTTTTCAGTATTGCTCTTTCTTCATTTCATTCATCAGCCCATAATGTCAGCCACTTCACAGGTCTTTCATGCACCAGCTCAAGGAATGTAATGGAGATGTTTTATTTAAGAGAGGGGTACCGTTATTTGTCATGTGTTTATGTATATATGAGCAGTTTTGAGGGTGACTGGTATATTCTTTCATTCCAATGCCCTGGCCTGAAATGGCAACTTAGTTTAGTTAAACCCAGCTTCCTCTGCTGAGCTACCACCTTTTACTCAGTATTTTTATGCAGCCCTCACTTCAATAGGGGCACTGTAAAAAACAAACAAAAAAATTCTCCATCCATCTAATTTTTGAGCCTTTGTAATTTGCATATAAAGACAAGGGTATAATTGTGGGGGAGGGATGGGGTGTTGCTGTAAAAACAGAGCTGGATGCTGTATTTGCTGTATTAGACATGTGACCTTTCTTCTAGGCACCCAAAATAATTAAGGCCTGTATCATGCAAAACGTTGTGTTCTTTCAGTTTGAAAAACATAATTTGGTTATAGAAGATTTGAATGATGGGCCGGGATAAGAAACCCAGTGGACCTTTCAAGATTTGTTGATATTTTATAGGATTTTGAGACTTGCAAATAGATTTGGGTTGGGTTCAGTGCTGTTGTAAGGTATTTGTACATATAGATTTTTTTTCTTTCTTTTCTTTGTAATGAGTGAACATTTATTGCGTTTGTATTTTGCGTTGGCTAAGCAATATTCGGCTATAGCCAAAATAAGTTTGTTTGTCAATTGGGGACATGTTTTTAATTTGGTAAGTTTTAGGTTGTTTTTTTTTACCCCTCCCGTGTTTGTTTGTTTATTTGTAGAAATGGTAAAAAAAAAGAGAAATTTGTACTACAGATTTGAAACATTTGGACGTTTTCTATAGCAAGAGATGATATATCCCTGCAATTTACAATTTGAGCAAATAAACCTTCTCTTAATCAGCTTTTCTCTCTCTCTCTCTCTCTCTCTCTCTCTCTCTCTATTTTATATATTTATTAGAAACTAACAATTAAATGAAGTCGCAAATACGTGTTCTTCTAAGTCGCCACATATATTTACCTACATTTATATCTCAATACGAGTGTTAGTATGTGCGTTTGTGTTTACGAGATTAAACGAATTCAGGGCAGCTCAATCGATGTGTCACGTAAGATCGGCAATAGGCTAGTGATGTCTAACCGGAGCCAAAATGGCAGCGCTGTTTTATTTCCAAACATCATCTGTACTCAAACGACTCATTCAGCCAGGCGTCTAATCATTTTTGTAACATAATATTTTGGTTATTTTCACACGTACGTTCGTTTCGAGGATGTTTGTTCTGTGCGGTCGCTGAACAAGAGAGCAGCGGGTCCGTAAATGACAAGACCCGGCCCGTTCAGTCCTGGTAGGTAGAGATACAATTTAATCAAGAGCGCAACAAAAATTCTTTTCTGCGCGCGGCGTCAGTTACTACTTTGTGACACGTGCGTTTTTTAAAAGACGTTTCCCAAATCCGCCCGTGTGTAAAGTTATATCGTAGAGAAGATAGGGTAGTGCCACAGTCGTGCCTGTCAACTATGTTTACAATGAGTATTTGCGTATTCAACAGTTTTACTCGGTTTAAATACGAACTTGTTATTTGTTACTGGAAATTACGTTGTTTTATTTAATAATTGCTTTTCCCGCCCATGTTCACAGCGTTCCCGTTATATATTAGCTTGCTGAAGGTGATGAATAATTTCTAAACCTCACAAGCATGTTATAAAATGGACCTTATAGCCTAGAAAAAAAAGAAAAACCAAACACTGAGTTGATAACAATATAAACAAATGTGATATTCAGTAGTTAGCTAATTATTTTGATACGCTGAATTTCATTATTTAAAAAAAAAAGCATGTTTTTTTTTCTTTAGTTCATAGGATGATGATAATGATATCAAATATGACTATATTTTCCCCGCCTCTTTCAGCGCTGTCGACAATGAGAGCTCTCCTACAATAGTTGTTGCAAATGAAAATGGAGGATATGTCTCTGTCGGGCCTGGATAACACCAAGCTGGAGGTAAAGGGTTGCGGATAACCAGTCTGATTTATAAAACATACAGTGAAGTATGCATCTGCCTTATTGTTCCTGTAAGTTTTTGTTTACAAAAGAATTGTTGGGCAGGCTCAAAAAATGAATAGGCGGACCTCCTTGTAGTCTGGCCTGTATCATAGACAAAAAGAATACATTACGCTCAGCTGAACTTCTTTGCCTTTGTTGTAGGCCTTGGCTCATGACGTTTACTCTGACTTAGTGGAAGATGCCTGTTTAGGGCTGTGCTTTGAGGTGCACAGGGCAGTCAAACAGGGCTATTTCTTCCTGGATGAAACGGACCAAGAAAGTATGAAGGATTTTGGTGAGCCAGTCGTAAAAAATAAGCAAGTACATATTCATTTGTAAAGCCTTGCATGCTTTTAAAACGTGTTTTTACTTTATGTTGCCTGTGATGTAGAAATAGTGGACCAGCCTGGTGTGGACATCTTTGGACAGGTGTACAACCAGTGGAAGAATAAGGAGTGTGTGTGTCCCAACTGCAGCCGAAGCATTGCGGCCTCTCGCTTCGCTCCTCATCTGGAGAAGTGTCTCGGCATGGGCCGCAACAGCAGCCGAATAGCCAACCGCAGGTCAGCGCACTGGGAGCTCCCACCGTTTAGCTCATCATTCAGTGAAGTGAATCCTTAAAGCGATAGATGACCAAAATGATTTACTCATCCTAATCCGTGAACCTTGTTTTTTTTATTCTGTTGCCGTGTACTTTGGGGGAAATGTGTTGGGGTTGACACATTTCTAACAATTATATTGCACTTTCTGCAGGATAGAGAGTTTTTATTGATCCCTGAGGTAAAATTCTAGCACCGTTTCAAAGCATTGATTGTTCTGCTCTTTCTACAGAATAGCCAGCAGCAACAACACAAGCAAGTCAGAAAGTGATCAGGAAGACAATGATGATATCAATGACAACGACTGGTCCTATGGTTCAGAAAAGAAAGGTGAGCTGATCCAGTCCGTCTCTTTTTCTGTTCCTTTTACTTCCTACACTACTATTTGTCTCTAAGTATTGCACTTTTTTTTTATCTATTGTAGGCCTAATTTTAATAATTAGTGATAACAGTTAATCTCTTTATTTTCACAGCCAAGAAGAGAAAGTCAGAGAAGGTATAAAACTTTAATCTGACATAAAAACAGTTGAAAATGTGATTCATTTGAATATTCTAAATGTAATTTAATTGAAAATAATATTTAAAATAAATCTGTGTTTTAGAATCCAAACTCTCCCAGGAGATCCAAATCCCTGAAGCACAAGAATGGTGGGTTCGGAGTGAATCTAGCTTTCAGGAATGTGTTAAAGGTAGTGCAGTGCCTGACAGAGACGTTACTTCAATGTGTTTGAGTCTTTTTGTGTCTTGTCGCTCTGCAGGAGAGCTCAGCAGTAATGTAAATGCAGACCTATACAAGGTGAGATGAATAATTATTTGAATAAGCATAGCACTGGTTCTTGCTTTCACTTTTGCGTTTGTTGCTGTTGTATTATGGTGATTATTGTTTCACTCTCACGCTCATTGACTCTTGCAGTATAACTACAGCTCCGGCATCAGTTATGAGACTTTGGGACCCGAGGAGCTACGCTCCATACTGACTACGGTGAATTATTATAAAATATATATTATTACTTTAAGAATATATATTGTTAAGTATATGTATTATTTATTATTTAAAAATATATATTATTATATAAACAGTCTTTTTTACAAAAAATAATGACCACCTCAAATTATTGTATGTGCATTCAGTGATGAATTTAATATCAAATATTTCACTGTGTTAGACAAGATGAAGAGGTCAGATAATATTTTGAACATTAGCATCATTTTAGGGTAGTTCCCTCTTCTTTTTGTTAGAAAATCTACCAAGATCAAATTTCAGATATGTCTATTTTTTTCCCCCACGTATAATTCTTTGTAAATGTGTAATAAGTGTTGTTTTTCATTTCAGCTGTTTTGCCATTAAACAGTATTATTGGCCTTATAGAATCTCATTCACTGGAGCTTAGCTCTTGCTAACAGGCTCTCTCTTTCCTCAGCAATGTGGGGTGGTATCGGAGCACACAAAGAAGATGTGTACTCGGTAAGAATTCTGTCCATATTTGTGAACGTGAAACCATAAAAATAAACGTGATGATTTATTCTTAAAATTGCACACTGTGGTATACTCACTGATATTTAGAGTTTCTTTCCATTACCTTATTAACTGTGAAAGTCACCAAGTTTCCTGCCAGCAAAGAGTAAGTATTTTTCCACAGCAGGCGCACATTACAAGGAATAAGAGCTTACTGAAGGCTGACACATCTGTGAAACCAGTCTATGAGATTTAAGGGCTTTGCACATTTTAAGCCTGGCCAAAACATCTTTTTTATAACTATATGTAAAGGCTATTTATAGCCCTGCATTAAGGACCATTGACATGTAGAAACGTTTGTGGATTTGAACTGTTCAGCACATTTTCATAAGAAAAAGAAGAGATGCTCTTATAATTGGTTAAAACAAATCACTAATATGTTACGACCACATGAAGATGAATAAATGATTAAAATGCTGTGGCTCAGAAGTGCGATGAACTGCGACAGGCAAGGGGATGTAGTTTTTCACTGTTCTGAGTGTTGGGGATGTGTACGTATTAGTGTGTGCTGCCGCTGCTTTAGAGCCAGAGATTGATTGTGCATGCGATGTGTGAACGCATGATCTTTTTCATTCGTGGAAATGGAAATGATCATGTTATGTTGGGACTGATTTTACGGAACACAACTGGCAACTCCATATAAACCCCACATTTATGATTGGTGTTCACTTTTTCAGTTTTCTTTCTTGTGTCATTTCATTTGGCCTCACGTCTTTTAAAACTGTTTATTTGGAAATAGTCTTATCTCCATCCCAATTGGACATAAAAGTGCACCATCATTTCCCAATTGGACGGTCATAGGTTGTTTTAAAGCACTGCCTGTTTTAGGCAGCAAGAGACTTCTTGAACATCAGCCAGCACTGAAAGCCCCTCCCTTAAAAGCTAATATCTAACCCTAGAGCCCCCTTTCCGGTCGTGCTGGTGATGTTCACTCAGTCTCTTGCCTGTCATTGTCTCTGGTGCAGTGCGTAATGCCACGTTGTGTCCTGGCAGGTCCCAGCGGTGTCCCCAGCACACGGACGAACAGAGGAGGGCAGTCAGGGTCTTCCTCCTTGGGCCGTCCGCGTGAGTTTCACCCCTTCTCCCAACCCTGACCTCTCCCTGTCAGAAAACAACTAGTGTACCCACCTGCTTTCCTCTCCTCATGTCTCTCTCTCTCATAATGTACCTCTTTTTCATCAAGCTTGTGTTCATTTGTAGCATCAGCCTAATCATAAAGGTGAAAAACTAATAGGTCCTAGTACTGAGACTTGAGGCACACCATCAGTGTACAGCTCAGTCTGCGGTGATTTTATTTATTTTATTTATAAATATAAATATATAATTACACAAAATGAGCTTTTATCTGTTCACACTAGCAACAAACAATACACGCATTTATTAAGCTTGGTTGTTGTAAATTTCATAATATACTAATACTCATGACTCATGTCAAAATATGCATCTATTGTTAATATTAGTCAGTGCATTGTGAACTAAAGGCTGGAACACACTACACAATGTTTTCCCAGATTTTTTCCCAATTTGGAGTCTGGAAGAGCCAACATTAGTTGGAGAAAGCCTCGGTCAGTCTTCAGATTCTGGGCAGTCAGAAGCTGACAGAAACTCACGTAGTGTATTGTGTGTGCAGACCTAACTTCATGATTCCATCCAATCACTGGATTTCAAACATGTTTAATATCTTGAGCCAATTTTTGAAAACGCTGTTTTGCATTTAAAGGTGTCTCCTAGCAACAAGACTTGTTACAGTGTGAGTTTGCGCTGTTCTTAATTCCTTTAAACCTGGTTGAAGCACAGTTTTTCTATGTAGCCATTTTAAATGTCAGCAAATGTGTAGTGCTGTAAAATCTGTTCAGATATTAAGTCGTGGAATGTATTCCAGCCCTTCCCTAAACAAACAATGAACAATTGAACTAATATTAACAAAAGTTAATAAATGCTCTAAATACATGTATTGTGCATTGTTCGTTCATGTTAGCTAATACATTAACTAATGGTAACAGATCTTATTTCACAGTGTTACTAGTGATCATTTTGGTCAATTTATATAATTACCTGCTTTTTCTTTTTTTCATGAAGTATAATTTTTCTAGTTTGTTAACTAACATATGTACATAATTTACACTAATATTTTTTTTTTACAAGTTTTTGTAGGCTTATTTACATTTAAGGCACAGCTCAGATGCTGTAATCCAGAGCAAGTACAAAAAAAAGTTTCTTTAGCTTCACAATTTTAATAATATTTATTGAATATTCAATGCTCCAAAATAACCTGTCAGATAAAGGGTGACTGAAGAAAGTATGGCAGTTCATCTGCAAATATCTTTGTTTTTAAATCAGTCGATTGTTTCTTCGAACTGAGGTTCTTGTTAAACGTGTGATTATTCAGCATGTGTCTCCTGTGTAGTCATATTTTACTTCCTGTTTGATAGGTCAACTCTACCTGACTCTGAAACAATGCTGGAAAACGACGGCTATGATGCCCCTGATGGCCAGCTGATCATGTCTCGTCTACAGTGGGACGGCTCCTCTGATATCTCACCATCAGACTCTGCATCTTCAAAAGCCAGTGAGTTTTCCGTTAACACTTTTATAATCGACACACTGTTTTTTTTTTGTTTGTTTTTTTCACGTATCCTCATCTCTTTCTCAGGCACCAATAACTCTGAATCAAAAAGACCTAAGAAAAAGAAAAAGCCCAGCACACTGACTCTAACTACCGCCGGAGGTGGAGGAGAGCGGGACAAGGGGCAGGAACGAGAGAGAGGAGACCGAGAGAGAGTAGTAGTAGGCGGCGGGAGCGGGAGCGGGAGTGGGAGCTCCCAGAATGCACTGGGCCTGTCCAGTAGGAAAAAGCGACCAAAACTGCCCGTTCCCCCAGTGATCTATGATGACCTGAACTGAGGAACATGCAACACAATCACACACACATGACTGACTCGATGAGTCCTTGTGTGGTCTCTGGTTTCCACCACTATTAAATGTGTGTAAGAGAGAAAATATCTGGGGACCATTTCAGACATTTGCACAGTGAAAAGTGAGTGTTTTTGTGATTTAAACGTGGTTTTTGTATGTGGACGTGAGCTGGAGCAAGCATTTTATTTTACTATGCAGTTCACTGTCATTGTGTTATTGCATACTCTTGTGTGTGTGTATACATGAGATTTGGTTTACAGTGACACATGAAAATGTGACATGGTGTGCATGGTGAATGTTGGCCAGATTGTATGAATGTGAATGGGATGTTGCAAATATTTTGTTCCCTGGTGGCTCTTGTTATACTGTAGGTAAATCTGTGCAATGTCCTCTACTGGTTTTAAAGGGTATCTTTCTTTTATTTAGTCTTGCTAATGTTACTGCAACCCGTTGATCTCTTTCTCAGCTGCTTTCTGCAAGCGAAGCTACTACTCATACTCTTGCTAAATATCGGACTTGCATAGTGCTACCGACAGCTTTCTGCCAAATCTGTGGATACACAATCTTTCGCCTTTTGTGTCTCTTTTGAAGTTAATATTCTTGTTTGTTGTCATGGCTAATATTTCTTGTCTGATACTCTATTTATTTAGTTTAGTGTCAACGTTTGTAATTTTTTTTTTATAATCATGGCTTTTTGACTCCTTTACCTGTAACGTATGCATTTTCTCTGATTACAAAGTTTAAATGGCTTAAGAGTTTGGTGAGCCTTAGAGCACTTACTATGTTAGATGTTGACTTGTTTTGTATAAAATGTTTGGTTAAAAAAAAAAATCTGAAATGCAAATAGAAGTTGAAGATGCACTTAAATGGATAAAATCCAGCCCGTGTAGGCGCCTTATTGTTTTTTTCAGTGAAATTTTATTTTTGTCATTGAACTGAACTGTTTGGAAATTTTGTTGCTTGAAGTTTAAATGACCTGAGAGTTTCTCTGCGTGTGAATTGAAATGTCTGCATGATGGAGGGGGAAAAAAAACACAAAAACATGGTACAGCTTAGGATATACCATTGCTATGGGTGGATGTTTCTTATGTGATGCTCAGTTATTGCTCTGGCTCTCGATGAACTGTAATAGCTATGTAATAGTCTGAATAAATTTCTCAGGATTTATTGTTCTCACACTCATACTTAAACCACTCTTAAAAGGTAGGGTTCACCTAAAAAATTGCCATTTTCATTCAAATTTTCAAGCACGTACAACTTTTTCCTATACATATAATAAAAGTGTGTGTGTGTGTGTATGTATAAGAACAAAAAAATCATTTCTGAAAGATGAGCAATTTTATTCTGAATTACTGCATCAAAGCAAAACCAAAAATCGTTTGAATTAAAGAGGCGCTAGTTATAGCGAGAATGAGAAGGTAGACTGGTTTCCCCCTAAAACGTATGCAGATATTGCCGACAATACTGAGAAAAGTGACCCATTCATACAAGAACCACCAAACTTCTTAAGAGAGCTTTAAGGTTCCTCTATGCCCTTTTGATTTATCTACAGTAAATACATTGCTTATATACAGATTTTACACAGGAGAAAAAAATCATTTGCTTTGTTATCAGTGTCACATATGAAATGCCTATTAATGCGGATTTCTACAGCCTCTTTACTCCAGTATGTTTGCAGGTAAAACCTTCATGTATAAAAACTCTTATGTCCTAAATAACTACGACCTATAACTAGCAGCGGACATGCTAAACCAGAATGTTAAGTTGAAATAAATACTGATTTCAGTGACACTGGCAAAAGAAAAAACATAAACAAGTAAAATGATGTCTCAATATTTTTCTAACTAGCACATCACACCTGTTATTTGTGTACTGAGATTTTGAACATGTGACGTTTTCTGCTTCTGCAAAAGATAGTGGCGCTATTACCAGTGAAGATGAGACGCGTAATTGATAAAAACCAATCAGTCGACGATTCCTCTAAATGAAAAGCCCAGCCAGACATGGGCTCCTGACTTCGCTTTACACAGAGAAGCTACACTTTAGGCTGAGATTAAATAATTATAAAGCTATTTTCTCCAAGAAGCTAAATTATATAGCGGTGTTACTTTGTGCTGCTCACAAATGAAGCTGAAAGCACTAGCACACGTCTCAGCACACGCACGACTTCGGTCGTCTAAATGGCACCAGGACCCTCGAGGGCTCCCTGAGAACTTTCTCGGCTACCGCTGATTGATTATTTTCACGTCCTATCGTTTCGTTTTCCTCTTTCCCAAAAGATTGGCATCGTTCCTCCCATTCGTCCGTCTTCTCATCGACTGTGCATGCCAAAGATGAGGAAGCTGAAGAAGACCGTGACCCCGACCAAAGAGATGGTGGCGGGGGCAGTGAACAGCTGACGGTAGTTGATTCGGAAGTACCAGATGACGGCGAGCAGCACCACGAAGACGGGGATCACCAGGCTTCCTGTGCTGAGAGCCACGCCGGCCGAGCGCAGGCCCCCGCTGAGCATGGAGCCCCTGCCGGCTCGAGGGCTCTCTTCTGCGGCCGCCTCGCGCAGGGCCTGGGCTTGAGAGACGTGACAGTGGAGGACGCTGTTGTGGGTGATGTTGAGGGACAGGAGAGAGCGCTGAGGGTCCTGCAGCAGCTGACCCTGGTAGATGAGCTTGATCTGATGTTCACGGCCAGAGAAGTACTTACTGACGGAGAGATAGAGAGAAAACATTAACGAACAATAGATTCATTAATGAAGGGACATTTGTTTATTGACATCGTACTGCTTAGCTTTGCAGCCTCGCATGGTCTCGTGACTTGAAGCTTTATTGCATTAAGGTGTTAATGTTTTAATGGGGTTTAAAGCAAAACGTTGATACAGGCGGTCACGTGGGTCGAAGAACACTGTGTGCAAGAAATGTAATGCTTAAATGCATGTAAAACTGTGAAAAATAAAAATTTAGAAACATTTTTAAATTTGAATAATCATACTACCGTTAAAAATTCAGTAAGATCAAAAGTGAGAGTAAAGATTTTTTTAATGTTCCAGAAAACACAAAAGCAGCACAACCGTTTTAAACACTGATGATAGGAAATGTTTCTTGAGCATCAAATCACTTTATGATACGATTTCTGAAAGATCATGTGCCACCTAAGGCTGGAGTAATGTTGCTGAAAATTCAGCTCTGCATCACAGGAATATATTTAACACTGGACAAATCTGAAATGTAAAATGTTAATATTTCAAAACATTTATCTGTTCCTTGGTGAACATAAGAGACTTTAAAAAATTAAAAAAATAAATAAATTCAGAGCTTGTTTAAAATAAATTATATCCAGAGACAATGCCTTTTTAAAATACCCTACAACAAGGCTGGAAATTTTAGTAATTTCTTTTAGTAATAAGATTTTTTGTTATAGATTTTTTGTTTTTCCCCACAATCCTTGATCTGTCAGATGCTTATCCCGTCTCACTTTAAGCTCCAATTACCATTTAGCCATAAACAGCCAGTATGTTAATATTAGGTATGTTTATTTGTATATTATTCTTTCCATTACCTCTTATTCTTTATATTATCTTATTTCATCACTGTCATTCTGTGACACTGGAGCTTCTGTCACTAAAACAAATTCCTCACATCCCTGGAAATAAAGCTCATTCTGATTCTGATTTAAGGTTAGTCATCTAACTTAGTTTTTAAGACTAATAACTTCAGTTACTACTTGCATAAAAACGAGGACAGTAACGACCTACACCCTTCAAAGCACAGACTCTCTTTGTAATAATTTCATTATATTATATAACAATTCCCTTATGTTTACAGGTCAAATCAGACGTATTCGGAAGTGTTTTTTGATTTCTCCACTTAACAGAGAGAGTTTAGTGTTTGTCTCACCTCTTCAGCAGTCCAACGGTGTCCTGTGGACTGAGCACAGCCAGCTCCTCCGTGTCATTCAGGAACTTCAGTCTCACAGTGATACTGGCGGCCTCATCCTCTGCCTCCTCCTCCTCCGTCCCTTCCTCCTTGCCCTCTTCTCTTTCATCACCCCGAACATAGCTGACTTTCTTTCTCCCACCCTGAATATCCAGCAGCTCCTCTCCAGGCACATCCTCTCCCCCATCCGGCCGGGCCTCTCCCTCTTCCTGCTTCTCCTCCTCGGCGGGTTCTTCGTCCTGCTGCTCGCTGGGCTCGGAGCTGGGCGGGGGGTTGGAGTAGCTGTCGTGACCCCCGAGGCCGATGAGGGAGGCGTGGGCGCCCACGGTGAGAATGGTCCCCAGAATGTGATCTCCGCGGTCGGCCACGTGGGTAGACAGCCAGGCAAGAACCACGGCCAGGAACAGGACGACCACGCCGCCCAAAGCCGTGGCCTCCTCCCCGAGCCCGTCAAGCACAGTTAGAGCACACACCGCCATCCCAGCCCCTCTCGACCTGCGCAGACAAGAAAAAGAAAGATCAGGTCAACCGTTAACACGCAAGTAAAAAGTTACATTACATAAGCAAAATTACATAATATGTTTAGTCTCGTTTCAATAGGGGAAAAAAGTGCATTATGCTAAAAATAAGAAAAATGATCTCCCAGTGGGGTTAGTAAAATAATCTTGGTTTAAGAATATACGAGGCTAAACTATAAACCAGATTAAATGTCATTTGTCACTGCATGCATCTCGTGAATGCATGTTAATTAGAGAATATTTAAATATTCTGACTTGACACTAGGCAAAAATACTAAGTAAGACAAGCCTCTTTTTTTTGCAGTGTTGTCAATATTATCCAGTTGCATAAACGAGGATCAGCGATGTCAAACAGAAAAGAAGGTTGTTTCAAAGTCCGTTTCTGGATGAGACATTTCTCTGAAAACAGGATTTTTCAAGTGAATTAAAAGTAAAACCGTGGAGGGAAACTTATTAAAGCTTAGGTAAATTTATTAAGTTTTCAAATATCAAAAACTATTCATAGTATCTCAATGGATCTATTGATACTCCCCGAGTCTTTCGTAATTAGACCATAGAAGTGCATTAAAAAGAAAATCAATCTGAGTGACCTGCTTGAATCTGGCATTTATCATAGGCAGTTATTGGACTTTAATTGTGGTTTACACGATGTTAGAAAGCACTAATGTCTGGCTGGATCATCTAGCAAAGCATCAGCGTGTTTGTTTGTGTGGCTCGTTAAGAGTGTAAAGATCCGCAACTCTGTTACCTAACGCAAAGTGACACACTTCTTAGCTGCATTAGGCAATAAGCCCGATGACATTAAGCACTCAGTGACATACAGTTCTTTCATTAAAACCATACAGCTCCTCTGTTAAGTTTTATACTAGTTTATGAATAATACACTATTACCAGACAGTTGTACATTTAGATGTTCGCTAGCGATTTCCGCTAAAGCCTTGAAATCTTGAACAAACCTTCATCGTTACTCATTTAATGTTGCCCACGGGGCCTAGAGTCATCTACAGTCGAAATTAAACATTAAATGAGACGAAATACCGAACAGAACAAAAATACATTTGATAAAAAGTATCTGCTTTGTTTTGGTCTGTCTGCAAGGGAACGCAGCTAATCATGTAGCAGCGATATAAGACGATCTTGATTCGCTGGTTTCAACAGAACACATGTCGTATAAACAGATATCACAGCACCTTTACCTTCTCTTACTTCAGATCATTCTGGATCGATGCTGTTTTAATCCCTACACCGGCTGAAAGACGAAACGCTCTGCTCAGAAATAAATAAACACACGTACAACCTCACGCGCACGCGCACGCATACAGCTGACGCTCCGTCAGAGTAGGAAAGATCACGTGGTTTGCAAAAAAAATAAAAAAATTGAACCGCTCACTCAGTCTTTTCGGTCTACATAATAAAACATTCAATGTACAAAATGTATATAACTAAACAAGTCCATCTATTTTGCAAATGTGGTAGTTTGCAAACAAATTAGTTTTTAATGTAGGAAAAAAATAAGCAAGTGTGATAAAAAAAAAAGGAAATGACACCGCAAAAGTGAGAGTGTATAATTGTATACAACATCAAAGTAATAAATATATAAAAATCCATAATGCATTCACTTAGTGCCAAGAGTGCATTATCGTTTCTTTGTTTATTTCACATTGTGAGAACCACCGCCACTGGCACAAATGAACACACTCTCAGTATCAATATTGCATTTTCTGTGCTTTTTGTCTGTATTTTAAGCCATTGTGGTCCTCTCAGTTCAAAGCTTCTGACAGTCCCGCAGGCACTGCCCCATTTGGCAAGGGGCCATAATCCACATTACTAGTACTGGCATCCATAAACCTCTGAACATTGATTTATAGCAACATATATTCATCAGAGATGCTAAATATTGTGAAAATAATTTCACCCCATTGTTTCCAGTCAGCTATTTTTGTTTGTCTAAAAACGAGGCTCAACGGAGCAGGCCATCGTTAAGCAGCAGGAGATAATCTTTTAAAGTGCTGGGAATGTTGAGCCGGACTATTGAGAAGTGACACAGTGACCCCAAGTGGCCTCGGACCACGCAGCGGCAGAGGTGCTGAAGAGAGCGCGGCTGACCGCTCATCCGTCTGACCGCTTCGAAGAAACACTGATGCTCCTGAGAACACAACAAGTGGTTTTCATTGGGATGAGATGACCGTTTCTGAATGAAAATCTTAACAGGTCAACCAAAATGTATGCGCACCACCAACCAAAATGCTAACTAAAATTACTGTATTAAATACAACTAATAGTACTAATACTAGATAGATGGATAGATGGATGGATGGATAGATAGATAGATAGATAGATAGATAGATAGATAGATAGATAGATAGATAGATAGATAGATAGATAGATAGATAGATAGATAGATTTGTATTAGAATTTGATATGTATATAAAACCTAACTGAAAACTATTTTTCCTGAGCAACCATTGAGCATAACATTTTCATTTGAGATGCAATACATTTTTTTTCATATTATAGACCTTCAGTAGTTCCTCTGGTGTGTCCTCTAACCATTCCTCACATGCTGGGATGACCGGATAGCAATTCAGCATTACCTCCAAAGTGGCAGGAGAAGGCAGACAGAGTTTCAGCATCTGGGATAAACACATACAGATATAAAAAAACATAAAGATTCATACCAAAGTGTAGGTAAAGTAGGTAAGGACACATAAGTGCACTTACTCTAGGGGAGGGTGGCTGTGCTCCATAGTTAAGAAGAGATTGAGCCACAACCTCCGGTTGCTGGTCTGGGTAATCTTCTATTACCTGTCAAAATACAGAGAGAAGAATTCAACCATTTGGAATAATTAAGTTTCTTATGTCGCTTATATTCACCAAGACAGCATTTATTTGATCAAGCAGAAACAGGATCATCCCACCTGTAAGAGGCAGTCCATGGGTGTGTATCCAGCACAGTTAGCAGCGTCTGCACGAGCACCGTGTTCCAGCAGCAGTTTAACTATGCGGGGGCAACAGTTCCCACAGGCGTTATGCAGGGCCGTATGCTTCTTCCTCCCAGCAGTCTGAGCATCAGCCCCAGCCGCTAGCAGCTTCTGGACAATACGCAGATACCGTCCTGCATCTGCAGGCCTCTCCGCCCCAGCGCAGGCCGCGTTCAGAGGCGTCTCACCCTCTTGGCTTCGAGCGGTCACGTCCCCTCCGTAGGACAGGAAGAGCTCCACGTGGTCCTCCAGTCCTCTCCTGCAGGCCACGTGAAGGGGGGTGAGACCCGAGTCTCGCTGGGCCACGTTCACCAGCGCACCGCTGGTCACCAAGTGTTCAGCACACCTGAAGAGCAGGTTATTTTTGTGCGCCAAAAAAGAAAGAAAGAAAGATACAAAAAAATTATGTGCATTTCTTGTCAACATTGTGTGAAGTAACGTGGTATGAATCACCTTTTGTCGTATGGAAAAAAGCTTTATACTCATGCCAACATCTCTTTTAGTGCTTCTAAAAAGATAATACAGGTCATGTGAGGGTATAGATGGCATTTTTATTTTTTGCTGAATTAATTTTGGGAATGTGAGATTTTCTAAGCTTACAAAGTCTGCATTTATTTGGTCAAAATACAGTAAACAGTAATACTGTGAATATATATTTTAATATTATTTAAAACATAATTTATTCCTGTGATGCCTAAACTGAATTTTCAGCATCATTATTGCTTTGTTAAATGATCCTTCAGAAATCACTCTAATTTGTTGATTTGGTGATGAAGAATTAAGATTAAAATAAACTAAGTTTAAACTATAGTTTTATTAATGCTGAAAACAGCTGTATCCGGTTTTTGGTATACAGATTTATTTAGAAAGATCTTAACATTATAAACAGGACTATATAAACAACAACTGTTTTCTTGAAATAAAATAACACTTTACTTAATGGCTTTAATGCATTATAAAGGGTTAGAGAGTATAATGCATTATAATTATTCATAATGTGCACTGTAATACATTATCTTAATGAAATACATCTTATCTTATAGCATATAATTATAACAATTTAAAATTCATAGTGTAACAATATATTGATAAGTGCTATAATGTGTCAACTGTGGTTAACTTGTGAGATTGTACAATACATTACAAGGCATATTTATTGCATTCACCACTTTTATAATGCATTATACATAAAGGCTTTAAGTAAGCATTTTCACTTAGTTGCCATTAGTTACATTTTATGTACTAAAATATATAGGTATATTTTTAAAAATAGTATGAAACTGAAAACTGAAACTGTAACTAAAATGACAATAAAAACAAAAATTTAAATAACGCTGATTTAATGCATGCTTGCTGAACAAAGGTATTTATAAAAAAAAAAAAAAAGTTTAACAAAATCCTACTTACCCCTAACCTACTATTTTGACTTTACTTGTGAGATATTTGGACCATTAACTATTCATCTGACCGTGTGAAAAGAGAGAGGCCAACTCACTGATATGTTTCTGCTGCATTACAGAGGTGCAACGGGGCATTGCCGTCTGCGGCCAGCAGGTCTGGATCAGCCCCGTGGTCTAGGAGCAGGCGCACGCAGATGTAATGGCCTCCAGAGCAGGCATCGTGTAAAGCTGTACGGCCGCCTGGGTCTGCATCCACCTCCGCTGCCCTAAACAGCAGCTCCTCGACACAGCCGGAGTGCCCCCTGCCTGCAGCCAGACGCAGCGCAGACGTCTGCTTTACCTTCGAGGTAAGAGTCCACATTCCTGCAAAAGGATGAGAGGAGAGAATTCACCCAAACACACCTAAACGCATATGTTTGCGTGTGTGTGTGTGTGTGTCTATAAGGTTCCTACCCATCTCCGGGGCCCACACCATCTCCTCATGCACCGTCTCCATCAGTGCATTCACCATGCCTGGGTCTTTGAGGACGGCATACACTCTCTTCATATCCCCGCACATGAAGATGTTATGGACGGCTGGGTCTCTGCAGCGTATTTGGGGAGGCGGAGCCCGTACTGTCTGGATCCTCTCGTTTCCATGTCGGAGTCTGGGGGCTGCCGGTAACGGACGTCTTGTCATAGCCCTCCTGTGTGCCAGTGCCCGCCTGGCCTCCTCCCAGTCCTGCAGCTCCTGCTCCAGCCTTAAGGAGCGCAGAGAGGCAGAACTGAAGGCAAAAGTGTCCCGGGACATCCCGACAAGAGCTTCTGAGTTTAGAAGTGTACTAGAGTTGTACGCCTAGAACAAAAAGGTATCGACACAGAAGTTGTGGCCTTGTTAGCAAAGCAGCTTTGCTCAACAGGCATAACCTTTTCCAATCAGCTGTAGGAGCACAGTTGAGTAGGCAAAACTCCTATATTTGGTACCCAGCAAGTTTTGTTATTGGGTTTAAGGCACAGACTTATAAATCACATCAATAACATGCTCGAAAAATAAATGGCATTCTCTAAAGATAAGGTCTTCCTACCTCAAACGCTCTTCAAGGTTCTTCTGTCCAGGCTGCGCTTTAATAATAAATGGTAAACTTGCTTAAAACATTTGTTCGGTATTTCTAACAGGCAACGCTCGAAATATTTGCTATTTCTGTTAATAAAATGTCCCTTCGAGAGCGAAGCTGCCTGTCACAAGATATTGTTGACCTGACACATGGTGGAGCTCTGAGTATTAATAGAAATGAATGTGAGCAAATATGTTCCTGCACTAGCACGACAGCTCCTGTAGATGGCGCGTCAACTGATTGGTTGCCTATCACTTGTCCTGTAAAGTTCAATGTGTACAATTCAAAACAAAACATTAATTAGAGGGCCGGATAAATTTGGGGTGTCATGGTTCTTAAAAATACAATACTTAGTCACTGCAAACTATTTTATGCATTCACCAGAAAAATACTATTACAACTGTGTTACATTTATGCCTGTATAGAATTTTTAAGTTATGTTTTTAAGTTTGGTTTGTTTGTTT
This sequence comes from Puntigrus tetrazona, assembly GCF_018831695.1. NCBI lineage: Eukaryota > Metazoa > Chordata > Actinopteri > Cypriniformes > Cyprinidae > Puntigrus > Puntigrus tetrazona. The sequence continues at coordinate 20,779,934 of NC_056701.1, read as the reverse complement.
GTTTTTTTTTTTCAGAAAAAGCTGTGATAAACTTAAGATTGGTGCCTTGACATGCAAATTATTTTTTAGATATTTTTTATATATATTCGTAAGAAACAACTGAGCTCCGAAAAGTAGTAGCATAAATAATATCTTAAGATATGCAAAAACCTATTTTTATTTTATTAGTTTATGAAAACGACTTTCGATTTTCTTTCTTTTTTATCTAACCACAAACGACTTTAAAGGGCTGAGGGTTTTTAAAGGCAATATTAGACATGACAGTAGACATAATGTATGAAAATAGATTAGAAAATAGAAAATTAATAATGGGGGGGTGGTATACAATAAATAATAAACATAATAAACAACTCATAAAAGTTGCTCAAGTCATAAAAACTCGGAAAAGGCGCAATTTCTATCGTCTGCGTTTTTACTTTCACTTTTATTTCTACTGTAAACGATGCCAGGCACGCAATAACAAAAGTTTTGGGGGGTTTTTTTTTTTTTAGAAAAAACGGGAAATCCTGTATTTTAAAGCAGAACAGGGCGACGAACTGTTTCTATCGAGACACACAGGTAAAAAAAAAAATACATCTTTAATAAAAACGGCAGTGTGACGGCGTCTCTTCTCACGAGCTCTGTTGTTAGTTACACTTCCTGTGTGCTCGAGCTCGACACGCAAGCGACGACTTTTACGTCCTTTTGGTTATTATAATGAGGAAGGTAGTAACTGACAAAACTGGAAAAGACATTTCGACATATATCTGCTCAAATGGCTTGTTTGGTGACGCATTAATAATTATAGCGCCCTTGTCCACACTTGTGTTTCCTCAAAATCAGTGTTTATAGGCGGCAGCGCAGAAGGATGGCAGAAGAAGGTCGTAGGGTGTGCGTTCACGGTTTGCCAACAGACGTGGATCACGAACGGCTCCGGGACAAGCTACTGATTCACTTCCTACGCCAGAGCAACGGAGGAGGAGAGGTCACGTCCGTCATTATCATCGCGCGGACACCTCTGCGTGCCCTCGTCACGTTTGAGGAGAGCGCAGGTGAGGGCAGCTCTCACACAAAAGAGTAAATGCTGCTAATAGATGAATACATGGATCATGGCGGTCAAGCTAGGGCAAAGTGGGCTAAACTGTGCCACTCTGCAACCCAACTTGTCCTTTGAAAATAAATGAATATACAGAAAAGTCCAAAACTCTCAATATTTTCATATATTCATTATTATAATTCAATAGAGCTATTTTCTTTCTTTCAAAAATATTAAAACTTTGCATCTGGCATGCATTACCTTAGTTTTAATGTGTAAATCAATAATTAATGGATATTCATAGGAAAAAGAGTTTTATACTCTTGACAATGTACATCATCGTATAATACTATATATTGTTTTAGTACCTGGATATGTTTGTATTGCCATTTACTTTGACTTTTTGGCATAGCATGTTAATGCATCTTACCCCAATTTTTATATTAAAAATTTAAATGCATTTAAATGTCATTGCCGAAGTAGCTGGTAGTTGGAAAAAATCCAAAATGCACTGATTGGCAGCCAGACGGCTGGAATATACCTAATGAAGTCTCTGGCTCTTGCTAGCCGATTAGTCTGCCAAGGCAACATTTTAGTTGTGCAGTCAGTTTGCTGATAAAGTGTATGTGTGGGGGGTGGCCACGTTGTGACGGGGAGTTCTTTATGTCCTGTCAAGCCTGATTAAAAGTGAGTGAGTTTTCACTGTGCTTGTGTGTGCATCTTAGAGCAAAGCCAGAACTGAGAATCAGTGTCTTTGGTGGTACAGATAGAAAACGACAACTGATACTTTAATTGACCAGACATTATGAAAAATTAACTTGCATCTGTGTGTGCAAGCATTTTCTTTGTTAGTGTGAAAACTGCTGAGCCAGTCTTTGCCTCTCGAATGAGACTGATCCTCTTTTTTGTTTTATTTAGTGGTCCGGAGCGTACTTTGTCATCATCCTCACGTTTTACAGCTGGATGGCAAAAAATATGAACTCTCCCTGAGTCTACCAAGACAAGAGTCCCTGAGTCTAAATAAGGTTTGCTAGTTGTATAGCCTAAGCATTGCATTTGACAGCTTTTAAATTTTTGTTTATTAAATTTCCCAATCATATTTATTATTTAGTTTTGATACATTCATACAGCTGATGTTCTTGCACTCCTTTAAGGTGATCCTTGATATGACTGTGACTATAGATTGCAGTCAGCTTCCTCGCGGTGCAGAGACTCTGAATGTACTTTGCAGTGAGTTTCCGGGTCTACATATGCAGCGTGGCTTATTACAGGACACGTGCACCTTGCAAGGCAACTACTCTGACTTTCAAGGTGCCTTTCCTTATATGCAGACGTTTTTTAAAAATCACCTTTCAAAAGCGGAATATCCTAATTTTAGTGGAGACAGAGGTCAAAGTCTTGAGAAGAGAGAAGACCTGGAAAATGTTAAGAAATGGACTAGCTTTGCATCCCGGTCTTCAGGAGATGTCAGCTCTATATCCATGGCAGGTTTAGGAGATGTGTTCTGCAGCCCGCAAGACAGCAATGAAGCCCTTACTGAACGCATTACTCGGACTAAGAAAAGTAAAATGGATGAGGGGGCAGAGTGCAGGATAGATGAAGCTAATTTGGAAGAGCTTTCGATCATCATGGAAGCTGATGTGTTTGCGTATCTGCAAAGCATTAAGGAGTACAAGCAGATACTACAACTTCATGGAGTGCAAGTGGTTCCAGTTACTTCCGAGGGGGTCACCACTCTGTATCTACAATCAGAAGTCCTGAGCGGGTCAGGGGTTAAACAGAAGATGCGTCAAGCCCATAAGGAGCTCAGGCAGCTTTATCAGCAACTAGAAGTTTGTCTGAGAAAAGACCAGATTAAAAAGGGTGATCTTTATATGCCGGACGATCTGAATTCTGCAATTAAAAATGTGCAGTTAGTACTGCCTAATGTTCTACTTAGCTATGACCAGGACAGCATTTATATAGTTGGAGAGAAAAGCGAGGTGTCTCAGGCCAAACAAATGCTACTGCTCGGAGGGGAGGAAAACTTGATGCAGAACTTGACGGAAATGCCAGCATCCTCTTCCAGTTCTCCTTCAGCATCCTTTGAATCCTTAGAGAGAGAGCAACAGGTTAAGAGAAAAAGCTCAGTACACAATCCAGTGCCTCCTAAACTGATTGGCTCTAGCACTGAACGAAAAGGGGAGGTTGGGAATACCAAAGAATACAAACTAGCTGCTCGGTTTAAGAGCTCTGGGCTAGGAGAGATGGGTGGAGACAAAAAAAATCTTACAACTAAAATGGACATGCTAATGTTAGACCCAACACCACCCATAAGGTCTTTTCTAGGCACTGCAGGCGTACTCACTAATGAACTGGCAGGGGAAGGAACTGAAACATTCAGGATGACAAGTCCAAGCTGTACAGGGGAGGATGTCCTGTTTAAAAACCAAGAACCACTATCTGTGAATGCATTTGGTGGAACCACATTCTACACATCCAAGGCCAGACCAGGTACTGCCACTGGACTTACTTCAACATTGAACACAGGAGACAAAATTTCAGTGAACACAAATGCGAATGCCATATCAGCCAGTAATACTGAAGTGAAGACAGCTGCTCCCTCCTCAGCATCACTCCCCACTTCCAAATTAACATTACGAAGAGCCAATAGTTTCTCAGGTCGGCCACACCCAAAAGATCAAGTGAAAAATAACCAAACTACAGCTAAGCCAATGATTGGTGCAAATACTTATCAAAGAACAAGATCCAATAGCCTCAGTGGTGGAAAAACCAATGAAGACTGTCCAGTTCCTACAGTGGAAGCAGAACTTACAGTGTCTAGTGTAATGTGGAGCTACATGAAGGAGGCCTATGGCAACCAACTAGATGCCATAAAATCAGGCTTAGAATTGACTGAGAAACAAGCAGGCAAAAGTGAGATGAGCGTGACACTGAAGGGCACAGATTCATCAAAAGTTGGAGAAAGTCATCGGCAGCTTCAGAATCTCGTGGCTATGGTAGCCAGCGATTTTTGCATTCAGCATTTAACTTTGACAGAGCTTGGCGTAGTTGAAAAAGATAAACTGTTTGAAACCTGCTGCTTGAATGTGCAGTCACGTTTCCGCAAGGTCATCCTGCACACCACGAGGAACAACATTTACTTGTTTGGCCCAAAATTGCTTTGCTCTCAAGGCAGTGATATATTTAAGGAAGTATACATTGGGCAAAAGTCTCATTCACAGATGAAGAACTTGCAGGAGGGTGTAGATCAAGGATCCATGTCTTCTATGAGTAAACGGTCAACAAAAGTGGATGACTCTAAGTCTAAGCAAAGTCTGAAAGAGTTTTCTTTTCAGGATTCAAGTCAAGTGATTAAGTCTAACAGCAGTGGCAAGAGTGAAGCACAAACAACCAAACTGAAATCGGATGAATTAAGCAAGGCAAACTCAAAAATACAATTTACTTATGCCAGAGAAGATGCAACAAGACAGAAAAATGATGGGCCTACGTCTTTACCACTTGAAGCATTCAAAAAACAAGATATCTCAACTGTGAAACAGACCAACCTGCTGTCATATTTAACTTCAGAACAATGCGTGTGTGGAGCAAGTAATGCAAATATGATACGGACCACCTGTGGTGTCATCCTTTGTCCTGACTGTCTACAACTGCATAAATACTGCAGATTGTGTGGAAAAGAAGAAATGAACTCTGAGAAGAAGGCTCTGGAGGATCCGGTTCAAAGCTGTAGCTCAAAAGATACACAACAGGAACATCAGGCTCAAGAGCAGCATTCAGAACAAGAGGACAGCAAAGAACATAAGGGCATCCAAGGCACTATGACGTGTGTGGAGATGACTTTCAGTCTTCCAGGCCATAGCAAACACACAACAGCCAAGATCACATACTGCATACCTGATGGCATACAAGGGGTATTAGCTTTGTTTGTTATATATCATATTTATTAAATATTGTAGACATGTACAGTACCTTATAATTGTGCAAAATATATTATAATATTATTTATATAATGTAATATTATCTTTCAATTTCTGTGTCGTACATATCTCTTTTAGGATAAGGATCCCTGTCCTGGGTCACCATTCAAGGGTGGTCAATTTGTGGCTTATCTGCCACTCAACCCAAAAGGACATAGTTTACTGCCCTGCCTGGAAAAGGCATTTAATCAAGGCCTAACATTTATTGTTAGCTCCAGCAGTAAGGCTGGTAGTGATGCAAAAGTAACCTGGGGAAGGATCCCCCACAAGACCAAGGTAGACGGAGGAAAGAGTGGGTAAGTCCAGATGCTAACCTGAACAAATGCTAAACTTGCAAAGACAATTATGCCATGGCTGGTGACATGGTTATCATTTATGTTTTACAATTTAATACAATTTTAGCAAGGATGTGTTAGTTCTAGTTATCTTAACCACAGGGGTGCTTGCCCTATCTACACTGTCTACAAATTAGGATCTTTTTTGTAGTAGAAAGCAGCAGTTTTTATTATTAGGTAATAAGCTGTTACAATCCGAATTCCAGAAATGTTGGGACGTTTTTTTAAATTTGAAAGGAAATTAAACCTAAAAGATTTTCAGATCACATGATCCAATATTTTATTCACAATAGAACACAGAGAACATAAGAGATTTTCAAACTGAGACATTTTCCACTTTTTCCACTAAATGAGCTCTTTTCAAATTTGATGTCTGCTACAGGTCTCAAAAAAGTTGGCATGGAGGTAACAAAGTGCTGAAAAAGCAAGACATTTTGAAAAGATTTAGCTGGGAGAACATCTAGCAACTAGATAGGTTAATGTGGTCTGTAACATGATTAGCTATAAAAGCGATGTCTTAGAGAGACAGAGTCTCTCAGAAGTAAAGGCAGTCTGTAAAAGAGTGTGGAAAAAGTTGTGTAATACATAAAAAAAAATTCCTCAACATCAAATTGCAAAGGCTTTGCAAATCTCATCATCTACAGTGCATAACATCATCAAAAGATTTAAAGAAACTTTCTGTGCATAAGGGAAAAGGCTGAAGACCTTTGTTGGATGCCTGTGATACTGCGTCACTTGTTGGCATGATTGTGCCATTATCAAAAGGGCCCAGGAATACTTCCAGAAACCACAGTCAGTAAACACAATCCGCCATGCCATCTGCAGATGCCAACTAAAGCTCTATCGTGCAAAAAGGAAGCCATGTGTGAACATGTCCTACAAAATGCACACAAACATGTCCTTGCTTTTGATATACAGTGAGTTTAATGAACACTGCTTTGGTTTTAATCATTTTAACAAATAAAACTAAATCTAAAAAAAAAAAAAAAAAAAAAAAAAACGAGTGTGGATTTGAACTCGCAGCCTCAGAAATGCTCGAAAAAAGTTCCACCACTAGACAACTTACATTGTATTATTAATATTATTTCTACATATATAATAATATAGTAATAGAGTCGCCGGGACACTCTTGTGATGTAGGCCCTCGCACCGCAGGGGCCCCAGTGTGGCTGCACTGTCTGTAGTTACGCCACTGGTCAGAAGAGTCCAAATCTCACATTCATGCTGGAAATTCAATATTAGAGAACATTTGCAGCATCATAAGATATTAAAATACTGAATCCATGAGTAAAAGCTTCAAAAGGAAATGGAGAACTTAAGTCCAGTGAGAACAGCGAGACCCGGCTGAGGCGGGAGGATCTCTGTGGTTTAAATAATGATGGAGAAGTGAAGTATCGCTGAAAATCAACCCTGTCACGGTAAAGACTATGTCCATCAGTGGGGAAAATCCTCCCATTCACATGGCTCAAGTGTTTTTAAATATTCACGCTCTACGTCTAATTCCTAAACTAATATCCTATAATAGGCTGAACTGGTCAGCTCATCGAGACAGACTAGCATTTGCCGCACAAAAAGAAAAATACATCAAAGATGAGCACAAACTCATGAGCAGCTGGAAACCTATATCAAATGCCAACACCAAAACTCCAGAAACTCGATGAAGATGAGCTGCTACACCATGGTGAACATGCCCCTGTCCTGACCTGTAGCAGGCATCAAATTAGAAATTTCATTTTGTGCATAAAATTTTACATTTCTCATTTTAAACATTTTTTACATTTAAACATTTTTTTAGGTTCTTTTTTTATAATTATTTTAATTCAATTTTAAAAGCACCCCCACATTTCTGGAATTCAGCTTGTACACGACTGGATATCCATGGCATGGTTAATTAAAGTATTTGCTGTCATGCTTTTTAAAATTCCAGTTATGTTTTTTAATTTTAAATTAAAATATATTGCAGTTGTACTTTTACTACTTATGTCTGCTAAATTAAAACAACTAATTATGTACTTAATCCACTTTAATTGTGGTTCAACTAAAGATATACTGATTTTGTATACTTCAGGGACACTTTAATTATCCTAATAGTAATGTTAAAAAATACTTAATAATTATAAATTTTTTATTATAATTTTGTATCAGTAAGTCTTAATGGATTTTTAGTATAGTTAGTATGATTATAATAGTATGTATTTTAAATAAATGTTGGCATAGGATTTTACTAGGGAAAACCTTGTAAGGTTTGAAAGATGAATCAACATTTGGTACATTTATTATATTTAATGAGTGTTGACTGGGAGAAAGAATGATTAATTTCTCAGAATGCATTCATTTGACATTTAAAATATCCAATTTAACTTTTTGTGTGAATGTGAAATATTTGTTTGTGTGCAACAGTGGATATCCAGACTCGACGTACCTTACTCACTTGTGTGAAGCACTGGTGGCTCATGGGATTGAAGGAGTACCTGCAATTAGTCAAGATCAAGTCAAATTCTGACCTTGAGTATAACACAAATCATAAAAACCACACATAATTAGTAAACTGCATACTTTTTATATATTTCCTTCCTAGAAATGTAAATCAAGCAACAATGAATGTCAATAATCCTAAAACATACTAATTGTAAAAGAATACTTAATTTTTGTATTTAAATTTTTTTATGCAGTATTTCTGTTGTTTGTTGTAATTTTTTGTACTTTTATACTCATTTTAGAGTGCCATTTTCATTCTGTAATCATGCTTTTTTTTATCTGCATCAATGTATAGCATCAGTAATGCTCAACATAATGTTCTGTATATTCTGAATCAGTTGAGTATGCTTTTAATTGAACAGTGATCTTGTTTTAGATGTTGTGTTTGTTAGTCACTTTGTAATTAAATTCAACACTCCAGCAAACCTCTGTCCTGTCAAACTGTTTCACCTGCTCAGGCTTTCATAAGTGGTATGAACATTAAATCTTGTGTGTATATATATATATATATATATATATATATATATATATATATATATATATATATATATATATTTATTTATTTATTTATTTATTTTTATTAAGAACTATAAGGAAGGGGCTACAGATTGGCTGTGGGAATTGGATGTGGCTCGTTAGTTTTTTATTTTTATACATTTTCAAAGGTGTTGTGAACATTCGATGGTAAGCTACTCTAAACTGTTAATACTGTTAATATAACCTTCTTAATATTTTAAACAACCCTGCTTAATGATCTGCTCTTATGTCTGTAGGCTGAATAAAATCCATTCCAGTAAAATGAGTTTTTACTGTGCGTTATACCATATACACACAGGTCCTATTTAATATTTTCCTTGTTCCCTCTTTACTCTTTCCCTCAGTACAGCAACATTCCTGTGATTTTTCCTAATGCTTCAAAAAGAGTCTAAGCAACAGGGTCATATTTGGATACTTTTCTGCTCCTTTCTTGAATCTGCTCTAATACAGCAGAGGCTGGAGATTGGCTCAGTCGTTAGCAGCTCAGCTCTGCAGAGCGTCTGGACCTTCTCCAGGATGAACACACTGTACGGCCTGCATCAGGCAGAACTGGCATCAACAAGAAGCGACAGGCTACAGCTGCCCTGAGTGCAGAAAGACCCGCTCTCAACCAAAACACTGACTGCTACAGCCATCAGAAAATCTGAAGAGACAGCTTAAAAAAAAAAAAGGTCACTCAAACAACTACGCTACGTTGACTTCGGCGTCTATGACATGACAAAATCCAACCGGGCAACTGTTGAGCTCTCATCGTGAGAAACTTATGTACCTCATGAAATTTCACTGAAATATTTGCATGAATCGGCTTAAAGCATTAATATTTGTGCTTAGGCAAGACTATAGACAGACAGACAGAGAGAGAGACAGACAGAGGGATGTTATTTTGCCTGCATTTCTACTCAACACCCAGCCAGCGGAGAGCCGACCCCCACAGTCCTCTGCTTTTAGAGCAGAAAACCTGCCTTTGGCAGTATTCCTGGTCTCTCCACTGCATTGTCTTCATCAAAATGGCTGAGCTGAGAGATCTGCTGCTCCGAGAGCAACTCAGCGGTCCTGCAACGATTCCCTGTGGACAGAGTTTCTGCATGGACTGCACCAGCAGCTGCTGGCTCTACAAAACAACCACTTCTCCAAGCCCTGCAGTTATGTGTGGCTAATAGCACGGATGAAGTTGTTGGTCATTTGTAGCATGCTGTTTGACATTGTTACCACAAATTGATGATTTTAATCATTTAAAAAATATGGCTACAACATTTTTCTTGATGTTACGTAAATGTATTCTATGGACTGAGGAAGCTATTGATCTCCGTTTTATTTCTTTTCTAAATGATCTCATGAAGTGGCCAGACCTCTGGATCGTCTAAGAATAAATACAACATGCATATTGTTGCAAAATAATATTTTTTTTTTTTTCAAATGAATGCTGTTTTGAACTTTATATTAATCAAAGGAACACTTTTAGTAAAAAAGAGAAAAGAAAGAAACGTAACTTATGAACATTGCTAAAGATAATGTGACAGACTGGAGTAATGATGCTGATAATTCAGCTTTGCATTACGGTAATAACATTTGAACATTTATTTAAAAAAATAAAATATCTTGTGCTCACTACAGCCACATTTATCTGTCTGTCTATCTATCTCACATCAAGAAAATCAGTTAGTTTAGATTTTTTATTAAAAAAAAAGTTTAAAGTTTTAATGACTTTTCTACTTTAAAATGTGGGTGAGGGAAAAAGGTAATAGGTATGTCAAAGGTTTTGGCTTTTTTTTTTTTTTTTTTTTTTTTTTTTTTTTTTTTAAGTAAAAGCATTTAACAAAAATAGTTTGTTGACAGGGTTGAACCCGTCAAACAGGTTTCAGTACTCTAAACACATACCTGTTCCTTTTTCCTTCTCTTGCGCTCACTTGCTTGCTATGGAACTTGAAGCTTACGGTGTAGAGAGAGAAAACTGAATTTATTACAGTTAATAATTACTGCGTGAAATGGCAGAGTGTTTTGAAGACGATCCGTTTAACTGTCCCATCTGTCTGGACGCACTCCAGGATCCAGTGACGATTCCCTGTGGACACAACTACTGCATGAGCTGTGTTAAAGACTACTGGGATGAAAATGGCAGCAAAGGCACAGGTTACAGTTGCCCTCAGTGCAGGAAGACCTTCTCGCCTCGACCTGTCCTCAACAAAAACACCATGTTTGCAGAAGTGGTGGAGCGGTTTAAAAACACAGGCCTTCGGGATTCTCCACCTACACGTTATGATGGACCCAGACACACGGAGAGAGAGCTCCGCAATGCCAAAAACTTCAAGATGTGTCCAGAAAGTAAGGATTTGTGCTGCAAGGCCCATCTGAGGTATCATAACGATGACTCTCCCAGAGAAAAGCACACAGTTATTGTTGTAAGCGGGGAGCCTAAAGGAAGTACATGTTTGCGGCACAACAGGCTGTTGGAGTTTTCTTGTCAGACGCACCAAATCTGCCCGCTGTGTCTTAATGAAGCCCACCAAGGACATGAAGTGTTTTCGCACGCACCTCTGAAGACGAAAACACTAGAGTGCAGTAGAACTCCAGAGAGACAAGAGCACGGGAGTAAAGACAAAATGACTGGACAATGTAAAAGGAGAACTCGTGGCTCTGGACATAGACATGGACACAGGAGCCGACAGCCCCGGGGCTCACATGCTAAAACAGGGCATCAAACACACCGGCATAAAAGTAGTAAACACAGAGGTAATTCACATGGGCACAGTCATGGTGCTGGACACCGAAAGAGACGACTGGGAGTCCTGGTCATCACAGAACCCGGCACTAGAAGAACCTCTGCGGATCATGTTAAAGCAGACTGAACCTTGATTTGGAGCACAGTGTTACAAGTGCCATGATGTTTAAGGAATGTCGCTGGATTCAGGCATCGACTGAAAGCTCACGTCATTTCATTTGTGAGTCAGCAATCCGTTTTTGGATGCATTTTATGTTCATTCCTGAATAGTATATGTATTGTATATTATATGTATTCCTGAATAGTATTAATTAACACGATTGTTTAGTTTTGTTTGTTGTTCTCAATAATTCAGTATTGGGTGCATCATGTTCAACATCAAGAAACACCTGACAAAAATAACTTGTACATAAAACCTCCTATTAATGTTGAAAACAACTCATTTTTAAGAGTTAAGATGTTTTCTGAATGTTGATCTGCCAGATGTTTTATTTTGTTTGGCTTTTTTTCATATTTAAAGTTTTTGTTTTGCAGCAGCATCTTTTTTTTTTTTTTTTTTTTTTTTACTTTTTATAAATGTGTGCACATAAAAATCTGCATCTTTCAGCGTGAGGGGAAAAGGATTTGAGGACATTCCCATTATGTTGTAAATGACACACACACACACACACACACACAATAATTATATATATATCTTAATTAACTGAATTATTTACTGTGCATTACTTTGGTTTGGATTTTACAACTACTATTTTGCTACTTTTTACTGCTCTCTAAATAAATAAAAAAATAAATCAGTATCTTCGTCTTGTTTCCAGTAGAATGCCTTAAATTATCTCATTCACATGAGAAGGAAAATTGCATAATATATCCATTCTTCTTGTAGCAAAAATTACTTTGGTTTGTTTAAAACAAGTAAAAACACTTGTGATGACAGGTACCTAAAAACAACTTACGACTTGCTTTCCATGTAAATTGAATTCTTACCACATCGGTAAACAGGAGCAAATTACATTTTTAGTTAAGCATGTACCTTGTTCAAAGATTTATCTTAAAGTAAACATATCTTGTTTTAAGCATTTTTCAATATGTATAGTAAAAGTCTATAAGCAAACATATCAAGTCAGAAAAGCAGGTCAGATGTGATTGCGCTATTCTTTCTACATTACCTCAGTTCAGGTTGAAATAAAATCCCCTTTGATATACCTAAATAATCTCTCTATAGGCATGTATGGCTGAAGCATGTTTAATAACGACTCCGTAAACAGCTCTTTTAGTTATGCTCTTTAATTAGTCCTGGAAAACATGTAAGGCAAAATGGTCACATCACACACAGAAGCGTTATGAACTCTACGGTCCTCATGACCACACGCAGTCCAACCAACCCAGAGTCAAGCACAGAAACAGCAGCACTTCAGATTCTCAAAATTATATGAAGAAGTTTTGATGGAGGGCTTCAAGAAACAAACAACAACACAAACAACCCGTGGTGCTTCTCTGACGTGTGTGGAGGAGGAGGAGCATTAATGCTAACAGATAGGGGCGGGTTTGAATTTGGAACCAATCAGTGAACAGGAATGTAAGCTGGTGCCTCTGATTGGCTCTTTAGTCCAAAAGCCAAGCAGGAAAGTTGGAACTGTAATTCACAAGAAGAGTGCAAACGGAACCTTTTGTGACTCGAGATGTTTCCAAAACATGCATCTTCATTAGCGCAAGTGTGCATCCGAATGTACATAAAAAGTGCATTATTAAGACAGCGAGATGTGTGCAGTGTGCATTCGCGAGACAAAGATAGACCTGTTACGCTGAGCTTGTGTGGGAAACGGTCCACAATGACTCACTGTTTCTCATATGTGCCAGACAAAGAGAAGGCAAATACATCTGCCGTATAAATTTAGAGCTAAAAGCCTTCCGAAGCTTCATTTCATTAGTGGTTTCATTAACGCATAAATTAATAAATACATTTCACTGTAGGCACACCGAACCGCACTACGTTTGAGTATCTAACGTCGTAAATAACGTCTAGGCGCGATGCGGTTTAGTTAAGGCTGCCTTTGCAGCGGGAATTCTGCACTCTGCAAACCTGAGGGGCGTTTCCTGTTCTGGGAAAGCTATTGGATTGAGAGACTGAGGAAGGAAGCAGCTTGGCCCGATCCGAGCCTCTCTCTGGCTCCCAGTCGCACAATTCCACATCCACGAGAGACACTCGCACCTGCAGCTGAGCTCATTGTGGAGCAGTTGTGGGCTCCAAAAAAAGGAAGAGGAAGAATACTCCAAACCATCGCGCTATAATAACGTCTAAACCTTCAGAGATTTAAAGCGAGCATTCCCAGGCCAGATGTCATTGTTTTTGGGTGTGGGTCCACCCGAACGGTCTCTGAACGGACCCGGCGGCGCTTAACGCTAGCCAATGCAGACAGAGCCGGGGACGAAACCGAACCGACAGCCGCTCTGATGTCATAAGCAGCCGAGATGAGTTCCAGAACCGGAATGTCGCCGCTGGATCATCTGGAAATGAAAAAGCAGCAGGGTTTGCTTGTGAACGAGCCTCTGAGACTAGATGTTAAAGGCATAGTTCACCCAAAAATGGAAATTGTATGATTGGCCTACCTTCATGTCATTCCAAACCTGCATGACTCTTTCTTTCATGCACACAAGGAAAAAAAAGAGATCTTGAAGAATGTTGGGAACGAAAACATTTCTTTTGGTTACCGTTGACTTTCATTGCGTGGAGAAAAATGCCTTCTTTTATACTTCACATACAAAGAAAGTCTCAGAGGTTTGAAAGGACATGAGGGTGAGTAAATAATGGCGGTTTTCATTTTTAGGTGAACTATCCTTTTGGGATAGCGATTTATTACTGTACATTCACCGAGAAACAAAAAACAACGAATAGCCAGCAAATACAGAAAACTACACAGACATGAATCATTCGTTCGTTCTGACTGCTGCTGGATCTTTTTGTTGGGTTACCTCGGGTCATAGGTTCGAAAATACACCTAATTTCCTACAAACACCCACATGATACACAAAAGTGCATCCGTAAACAACAGTACACCTGATCTGGGGGGGGTTTCAGATCAGTGGGAATGAGATTCCAGCCCTTCAGGACAGCAGAGCTGAGACGGCGTTAGGGACGAACTACTGTCTACGTGCGTGTATATGCATTCGCGTGTAAACATGCGTGGAGGCAATCTGGTGTTGGTCTACGGTTGAGGCACAGTGAGAAACGAGAGGTTTTGCATGGATTCGAACGTTAGCGGAAAACAAAACTATTCGGAAATCGGTCAGCACCAATAATATTTAGGGCGTAGTCGACCACACACGACAGGAGCGAATTCAGAATCTCAAGATCTTTTACTGCAAGGTCATTTTGACAAAAAAAACCACAGACGGTTAGGTATTTTTTTTTTTCTTCATCTTTCATTCTTCGTTTTTTTTTTTCTTCAGTACAGTAAGCACAGTTATAGCGAAGGTCATGCCTTCACGAAAAAGTTTGGCACACTCGGTCAGGACCAACAAAATCACATGATTCATCACATTTTAGAGGAACTGCAGCAAAGCCTTTTGAACTCAAACTACTGAAATGCAGACCACAAAAACAAACAAACATACAAAACAATATTAAATCAAACATAACACAAAGAGGACGGATATTTTTCACTGAAGTGTTAGTTAGGGTCACTTGGTGCTCTGAGTCACCATCCACAGGAACACAGGAAGAGAACCAGCGGAACACAACAAGAAACTGAAACTCAATCCCTTGGATCCAGAACTCAAAACCGGATCGGGATTCGGTGAGTTGGAACACGGTGACTCTTCAGACTAGTATGGCTGGCTCCACACCCACCCCAGTGCATTCTGGGCCTGACCGGTTATCTGCACTCGTAGCGATTATGTAAACACGAGCATGCATCGAACAATGTGGCTTTCTGAGCATCTCCATGCACGTTCAAACGCTTGTTTCTCAGTTTTAGAGGGGCATACAGAGCGAGTGTGTTGGTGGGAGAACGAGAATGTGAAAACCCGGACGGGAATCAGAGATACGGTGGATCGGGTGTGGAACCGCCATTCTCTATAAGTGCAAGCTGAGTGCAAACCAATGCAGGCCGTTCATGGGGGCCGGAATATTCAAGAGTGACGGTGAGAGTTAGAAACTGATGGAGGAGGAGAGAAAGAGACGGTTAAAATGCCAGACGGTAGCATAAGGTAGCATGAGGGAGGTAGAGAGACAGAAAGAAAGAACATTTGAATCTAAATCCGACAACAAACCTGAGGACAGACGGTCAAATACAGAAACACGTACTCGCACGCAACAAACGCACATATAAAAGAAGGGATCTGGTTTTGTTTCACATAAACACTCACTGAAATGAACCAGACTCACGGTGTGAAAAGAAAAAGAGCGGTCAGCAGGTGTCTTCTTGATTACTTGAATGATAGCATTGCAATGCATATAAAATCACCAGCGGAGGCAGTAGATTACTGCTCTCTGAGAAACGGGAGGGGGAGGAGCCAGAGGGGTTGATTGACAGGTCTAAGAGAGGGTGTAGCCACATTCCTAAACGCACGCAAATAAAACCACCAAAGTTTATGGTATAAAAGAAGCTGCGAGTGGTTGTGTGTTTGCGTCTGTCCGCGATGTGGGGGTGAGACCTAACTGTCATCCCTAACTAGCCTAACTGCTGTTGCTATGCCAACCACAATGACGAAATGGAGAGAGCGAGAGAGAGTGGAGTTAGAAAAGCCAGACGGAGGGGAGATCATATTTAAATGCGAGCTGCAGGTCAGCATGATCGTGTGGTAAGCCGTCACGGGAACGAGGGGCGGAAAGCGTCAGGATCCTGAGGAATCCTGGAGGAGGTTCTGGAATGAAAGGCCACTCCTGTCTTTACGAGTCCACATCTGATACAAGTGAAACGATGGGAAAAAAGGCTGGGAGAATGTTCTCTATAATTGGTCCTGCTTGCCAAGCTAGACTCATTAAAACCCTGGCGCTTGCCCTGTTTTAATGACATGGAGCATTGATCAGCTGAAGCCTAAACACCCTTGTTAGTTTTTGGGGTAACGTCTGCGCCGTGCACATGTGTACACATAAAAGAAGCCTGTTGTCCTTCTCGGCCAATCAGAAACCGCCCTGACTCCTCCGGGGGGGCGGGGCTTGAATGCATGTCAGTGAGTCTGGCTCAATGAGGGGAAAACAACATAAACAATGGGAGTGTAGGTGGGTGCTCTTGTTTTTGCACGCCAAGGTGGGCAGAAAAAAAAAAAGAAGCGCTCTCACTTTTGATGACGTGTGGCGAATCACACAAGTGCACCCACCTCAGAACAGAGACGGTAAGGGTACAGAAAAGCCAATCTCACGGTGGATACGCAAACACATGGAGGGGTGTAGAGAGCGAATGAGGTGGTTTTTGGT
This sequence comes from Puntigrus tetrazona, assembly GCF_018831695.1. Taxonomy (NCBI): domain Eukaryota; kingdom Metazoa; phylum Chordata; class Actinopteri; order Cypriniformes; family Cyprinidae; genus Puntigrus; species Puntigrus tetrazona. The sequence continues at coordinate 20,763,451 of NC_056701.1, read as the reverse complement.
TTGCGTCTACAAAGAATATTTCAGTGGTATACAATAATTTTATAGTGCATTAGTTTGGCAGGAATAACATTAAGAGGATATGGTAGTACTATTTTAAAGGGAGCAGAGTAAAGTTATTTTGTTATATAATTAAAGACGTTGGTTGAGTAAACACTGCGGTGATAGTTACAAAAAGGATAATACTGCCCTAACACGCCTCAGTGGCATGCAGTCATACGAAATAGTTAGAAAGGACGCAGCAGAACCGGGAATAAATACTACCGGGTTACAACAGAATGATAAAGTGGTGTGTTCCCTTGGTGTATAAAGTGTGTGTGTGTGTGTGTGTGTGTGTGTGTGTGGGTGAACATAAGTGGTGTGTGAATTCTGTTGATTGAATGATTGCAGAAATGCAGGTCTAATGTCAGGAATCAACTGGGGTTAAGCTAATTACACTATACACCCCTCCATACACACACAAACATACATACACACACACACACACAAACATACACACACACTCAGACCACTCCCAAACCGCTGACACAGACACAAAGCACATCCACAATGTTTCTCTCCACTCAGTTCTCCTCTTTCTTGGCTTCTTCCTTCTTTTCTTCCGCTTTCTTGTCATCCTTCTTGGCCTCTTCCTTCTTCTTCTCCTCCTTCTTCTCCTCCTTCTTGACATCGTCTTTCTTCTTGTCTTCCTTCTTCTTGTCATCCTTTTTCTTGTCGTCTTTCTTCTTCTCCTCGTCTTTCTTGACCTCCTCCTTCTTCTCCTCTTCCTTCATGGGCTCGGTGGTAAGGATGATTTTACCGATGTTGTTCCTCTCTTGCATCCTACGCATGGCATCACCAACCTGAGCAGGAGAGAGCGAGAGAGAGAGTGAGAGAGTGAGCGAGAGAGAGAGGGACAGACACATTGGTGAGGGTACGGATGAGAAACGGTAGAGAGAGCAGCTTGACTGGCCATCTGCTGTGGTAAGAATATCTAACAAGCTGTTGACAGTTGATCTAATACTGAACTTCACGCGCACACAAACACCCTTTATGAGATTCTTCATGTCTCCAATTTACTCTTACTCCAGAGAGTAAGGTGGCAGATGACCTCTAGCTACAAGCCTTTGGATTTACATACGTGAGAACTATGAATTGATAAAAGAGCATTTTATTGAACAAAAATTTAGAAATGCCCCTGAGTACCAGAGGTCTAGAGGGTCTTTAAAAAGGCAGGGAAGATGATTTGGTTCAGAAACATTTTGTTATGGTGGCTGAAAGTCTCTTCACCTAACAGGAATTGCCTGCACTTCAGTTCTCATTTCATTCACCATATTTACTGCAATTCACAAAAAAAAAAAAAAAGATTATTTATATCATTTCTGAATATCAGCAAATATTTTTCTATATATTGTCTATCACTGTTCCTCAGTGGCCAGTACTCAAATCTAGATAGCAGTATGGCTTTCAATAATTAGTAATAAAATAATTGTATTTGTTTTGTTATATATTGTTAAAAAATATGCATGGGTACAAATACATTTAAGTAATTATAAAAAATAATATTTTTTTTAATTATGATGTAATCGTAATTTATTTAATACGCATTCAATAGAATATAATATAAATTTCATAATATTATACTAAGATAGATAGAATATCTATCCATCCATCCGCATACACACAACATACATACACATATACACATACACACACACACACATTTTAAAAACAGATAAATTAGCATAGATAATTAGACATATAAACAAAAGTCATACAATGCTAAACTATAGATGATAAATTGGTGTGCTTCCTCTTTCAGTGTTCAGTATATCAGCGAGTCTCTGGTCAGTCTACCTGTCTCCTGCCCCCCCCCAGTTCACCTCTCCTTTACCACTCTACCTAACAACTAGCACCACGGCAACAGCGAGCCATCTCCTAGCAACGGGGAAAAGCAACCTGGCCCTGACGATTGACTTGTGGACAGATTGAGGAAAGAGAATGAGACAGGAAATGAGAGCGAAGGACAGGGAGATCAACATACACAGAGCGCTTCAAACCGCTCTTCTCATCAGCTCAAGTCTTGTGAAATATTCGCTTCAGTTGAATGTGAAAGCACTTCATAATTCCTTTTACGAATCTTCAATAACACCAAAGTCTGACGAAGCTGATAAAAGCCTGGATCGTCATAAAAGCATCAGCTCGTGGTCGCACTCACTTACTGTAAGCAGGAAGAGACGTCTCCATAGCAACAGGAGAGATAAGAAAGGAGAAGAAATAATAGGGAAAGATGGATGAAAGAACAAGTGAGGGACGAGGCAAGAATGACTGATCAAAGGGTGGAAGGAGTACAAGGCATGGGTGGTGGTTGAAGCAACATCCTTGCATATATTTAATCAAATCGATTTCAACTTCCTGGCATAGATACACACCCCCACCCCATACACACAGACACACACACACACACACACACGTTCATTCACCTGTTCTAGGTGGTAGGTGGAGTCAATACGGGGCTTGATCTTGCCCTGTCTGTACAGGTCCATAACAGCTGCCATGGCCTGAGCGATGAGCTCTGTCTCAGAGTCCAGGTAGCCCAGGTGAAATCCACACACTGAGCGGTTTCCCTGGATCAGGCTCAGGGTGTGTACGGAGAACTGCTGGTACCAGGTCTTAGCAACTGCAAACAGGTTCTTCTTCTGACCCGCCAACATGTTAGCAGCGCCTGCAGGGTGCAAACACAAACACCGATATACTTCAGTGCATTTACATTGGGGTTTTGAATCCATTTTCACAATCTGATTCATGGATGGGAGATATAACCGAAGTGTTTTCAAATATAATATATATCTGCTATACTGAGCGCAATATTGCATAGCATCAACATATGACTACAAATGGACCTAAAACGTGATCCATGGGAGATTTTAGGGAGCAATCAACTTAACTCTCCTATTGGTCTGTGACAATATTTACAGAGATTTGATCACCCGAAAAAGTCTAAAATAGTTAAAAGGTTAACTATTAAACAATTGTTGAAATTGTTACTGCCTTGAGTTATTGAAAATATTTATACTTAGCTTTAATAAACAGAATATTGATTACATTACAAAAAGATAAAATAGAATTAAAATACAAATGTTACTAATATTTATATTATTAATGTTTATTAAGATGAGATTATTCAAACAATTATCATTCAAAGTATTCTTATCATCCAAAGTAAAAGTTTTTATTTAAATGTGTGTATAATATAAAATATGGGCATATTTTTGTATTTAAAGAAAAATTATATATTTTAAATATATTTATATATGATATAATTTAAATAAATATAAATAGATACATGTAAATATTTTCAACATATGCTGTATTTGTGTGTATTCATACACATAATAAATATACAGTACACATTCTGTAAAACTTATTTTGAATGCGATTAAGATTGATTGGCAGCACTAATATTAATATGAAATAGTGTTTATTCACCAAAATGTGATTGTGACATGAATTTAAAATATGTGTAATATAAATGAAATTGTTAACATTTATTTTTATTATTTTTATTAAGGATTCATTGATCAAATGTGCCATGAAATGTTTTAAAATATCTAAAATCGAATCTAAATAATTGCTGTTCTTTTGAAGTTTTTTTATGGTTTCTACTAAAATATTAAGTCAAACTTAGTACAGAAAATTATAAACTGTAATAATAACAACATGAATAATAATAATAATAATAATAATAATAATAATTCACAACATTACCATTTTACTGTATATTTGAATAAATGTCTTTGTGAGTTTAACAGAGTTATTTCAAGAATATTATCAACAAAATAAACAAATGGGAATGGTTTTATATTTTATATTGATACTGTTAAGTGCTTTGACAGTCTGTATTGTTAAAAGCATCATATATTGACTTTTAGATGTCTACTTTCCAATGCCTGTTTTGGATAAATAAGTGAATTAAATACTAAAGAGAGATTTTGTTTTCCAATTCAGAACTATATATATATATATATATATATATATATATATATATATATATATATATATATATATATATATATATATATATATATATATATATATATATATATATATATATATATATATATATATATATATATTTTATTTATAACAAAATAATGATGAGTTTTACTGCCCTCACATATAAACAACATAAAACAGTCAACCATTCAGAAAACTCTCAACACATTCCATCATATTCTACCATCACACCACCAGTCCTACGTCCTATAGCATGTAAAAATGTCTTTGTGAGCATGTGTGCGAGGCGTTTGAACTGTGAGCATGTTCCTCGAGCATGAATAGGTATTTGTGTGAGTTTTCTGCATGTAAAATGTGTGTGCGGTTGACCGACGGGTGAATTACTGCTTAATGGCTCTCACAGTGAGCGTTCTTCATTTACAGAGGAATGACATGCCTCTCTGGCCCTCCTTCTCGCTCGCTCGCTCCCGTTTCCAACACTGCACTCTTTGACCCATCTTCATTCGCTCACTGTCCGCACATCCTCTCGCGTCGCTTCCCATGTCTGTCACTCCCTCGCTTGTTTTCTCTCTCGTTTTAGTGTCTCTCCACGCGATTATCCCCTTCATTTCGCGCATCTTCTCTTTCATTTCCTAACGGTCTAACCATCGTTCTGCCGGTTCACTTCAAAGGTGGCTTATTAGCATGAAATGAGATCAAAACGCCACATATTGGGATGACAAAGAATATTAGAGTAAATTACACTCTATCGTACCATTAGCGAGGGGGAAATGTACACATAAAGCAATGACAACCCTCTCTGTCTCTCTCTCTGCTTCTCTTTCTCACACACACAAATTCACACAAAGCGAGCTCTGAGTTGGCCTGTGATTTGGACCTGACCCAGTCTGCTACATTCGGACACATTCTGGGTTCTGTGTCAGATAGAGGAGCCATTGTTCTGATAAAGCAGGATAGAGGAAGAGAGTGAGCGAGAGAAAGAGTCGGAGGGACAAAGACAGTTGGGTGGGACTTCAGGACGCCATGTTGTTTAAGGGGTCTTGTTCCGGGTATTGTGTTTCTGAAGTTGATTTACTGTAAACGTCACCGTCAAGCTACTCCGATTGTCTGCTAGGATTTCTTCTATTTAACCAGCGAAACCTCGGCACTACAGATCGAACCCGCAGCATTTATTTGAGGTGACGTGAAAAGGCAGAGTGAATGCGAGCTGATGCTCAGAGTGTCTTTCGAGTCTCACCGTAGCTGATGAGCTTCCCCATTGGTTTCAGCAGGTTGTAGCCCTTATGGGTGTCAGAGCCTCCCAGAGGATCCAGAACAATATCCAAGCCTAAAACACACAGGAAGACAGACACATATTCTGAATGACCAAATTCATCTTAATGCATCTTCTACATGTACCCTGTATCTATAAAACTGATAAATACAGCTTTAATGTGCATGAGAGACTTTTCAACACAATTTTTTCAGTTTTTTACTGACACTAATATATTTTAGGAGATTGGAATGATTTTTTTTTATTACGTGTGTTTACAGCAGCGCATGTCGATTATGTGGTTAGATTATGCACAGTAAAAATGAAAGTTCTTCTTTTTTAACACTCCACCGTAACAGCAAGTTTAGCACGTCGATGCATTGCTGAAGTTCCTTATTCAACAGTTGTTTATGGGTTAGAGCTGCTCTCGTGTTGACCGGACTGGAATGTCATCGATGCGATACTGTGTTTCTACATTTCTAAGACTGTTATGGTCAGAGGAGTACATCGAATAAAATGTTCGGTCATGGAAAAAGCTAAACAAAAGGGAAGTTATTTGTTTTGTACATTTTTGTGATAAGATAAAAAGAGTAAACGATGTTTTATCGGACGGGGTGTTAAGAGTTACAACTGACACGCAACAAAACCTCAATATACAAGTTAGATATACAACCAAAAACATAAATGAGAAACGCAGAGCGGACAGATGGACTTTAAGATCTATTATAAACAAACGATCTGAAACAGAAAAAGCAGAAAGCGTTTCTCATGTTAGTTTCCATTCTATCTTTAATATATATATATATATATATATATATATATATATATATATATATATATATATATATACACATATATATATATATATACACACACACACACACACACACACACAAGGCGTTTTGCACCCAAAGCAAAAACAACAAACTGAAACAAACAATCTAGATAGTTTTTTATGTGTATGTGGTGATTAGTCAGCAAGGAAACATGTTGCATTTAAAATTGTTTAATTATTAACAGGTGGTCTGAAAACGACTTTATTAACCACAAATACACTACTTTTCAAATGTTTGGGGAAGGTTTTTGCTCACTAAGGTTGTATTTATTTGATCAGAAATGCAGTTAGAAATGCTGTAATATTGTGCAATGTTACTATAATTTAAATTTTTAATTTCATCACATTTCATTTATTCCTGTGATGCAAAGCGGAACTTTCAGCATCATAACTTCAGTCTTTAGTGTGAGAAACCACTCCCAGCGTATTACGTTATCAACAGAAAGCCTGAAAATATTACAGTCATTTAAAAAAATACATATAAATACACAGTCAAAAAATATCTTGATACCAAACCTACCAAACCTCTTAAACGGTGGGTTTTGTTCGTGAAAGCTGGTTTACTGAGTGAGCGCTCACCTTTGGGGCTGATTTTACGTATCTCCTCCACATAATCACGCGTCCGATAGTCAATGGGGTGCGTGACTCCGCCCTGGCTGATGACCTCGTGCTTGCTGGCCGAGGCGGTGCCAAACACTGTGACATCATTTACCGTTTTACACAACTGAGTGGCAGCGATGCCCACACCACCTACAGGAGGAAACAAAACAAATTATGAAACGAGAAGTCCCCCGAACGCTACTTATTTTTGTTCTGACCATCTCAAAACAAGAACAGAACCACGCAAGCAAAGGCTACAGCAGGACAAAGCTCAGTGCAGCCGTATGACCTTAAAGACAAGCACCCACCCACACATGTACTAACATTAGGAGCATTGTAACAAAGCCATTACCCTAGTTTAACTTGCAAACGTTTTCAAAGGCAAGTAACCTTGATCAATGTATTTATGTATTTTCTAATGTTTTTCTACAGTCATGCATTTGTTTTTCTGTTGAGGAACACAAATTCATCAGAAAGAAACTCGGACTCGAAGATAAAAGCTTAAGGTTTGAATGCGGTGGTTTATGGTGAAAGTTTTATGAGAACCGTTTACTGCATACAAAGTCTAATACCGTTACTACTGAAAAACAGCAACAGCTAACATCTTTAAGTCATTTCGAAGCATAGTATTTTTAAGCTTTAACCTCAAGACTGAGAGAGGCTCCGGGACAGCAGGTCACCAATCATGAGCTCTGTCTGGGGTCTAATGTCTTAAAGATGCCATTTACATCAGACATGGATTGCGAGCAGATCCATTTAATCTCAGTTTTTACTGCGTGTCTTGTGTGTGTTTCAAAGAGAGATGCAGAGCTGTGTCTTTAAAAGGTCACCAGTGCATGAACCTATAAAGGGTAAAGCATATCTAATGACAAAATTAATAGAGCGCGCATACAGTACGTACAGTGATATTCATAAAATGTGATCATCAAGTGCTCTAACAGTCTAAAATAAAAATCTATACATGATAAAAAAAAAAACCTGATGCTCTTAATTCATAAGTCAAAAAAAACTGCATGTATCAACCTCAACTATGCAGTTGCTATTAGTCAAATGTTACAATTTGCGTAACAATTGTATTGATTATTTACAATATACAATGATTATTTACCACAGCACACAGCTAAATACAACCATGTATCCATACACACTGCAAGTCTATTAGCCTTTACTCTGCCAGAATAAACCAGTTGAGAGTTCAGTAAGGGGCGACACTGAATCTCTGTGCTCATATACAGTATCTTTTTCAGTTCCATCACTTCATTAAACTGGCCCTCTCTTCCTCTCCCTCATTCACTCGCTAGTGAATGAAGTTTGTGTTGCCATGGCGACTCAGGAAGAGTTGGTTTCTCTGAAAGCAGCGGGGCCGCCATTTTCTCTGTCAGAGGGCTCACAATGCATGAGAACACATCATGCTTTTAACCTGCTGTCTCTCCCGTCTCGTCTCGTCCCCTGGACCTCGTGTGTGGGGGGGGGTGCGGTGCCAGGCTGCCCCATGACCACTGAGCTCCGATCACAAGACCTGTGCTCGAGCTGCCAAGAGATCCCCTAAACCTCGCACGCTCTAAATGAACCTCTTTCATGTGTGCTCATATCTGCTAATCTCCAAAAATATGTGCACTTTACTCTCCTCACTCGGTCGCAAGCAATTGCTAACTGTGTGAATTTTACTATTTCTGCACCGGTAGTAAAGCCACACTAGGTTTCGGCCATGGGACATTATGTTGAATTAGACACAAGGCTTAATAGCTGTCTGTCTGTGTGTGTATGAAAAAAAAACACAATAACATATTTTCCCTAACAGTAATATGTTTGCCTTACTAACTGTGTTAACAAGGCAAGGTAAGGAAGTTCATTTAATGTTTGGTAACAACTTGCATATTATTGTGTTGCGTTTCACATAAATACGCCTCTAAATAGCATGCTAAATAAAAAGCTGTAGCTGTCACTTCAGGAGGTCTCTTTCTGTCTAAGTGGGCAGTTCTTGGCCAGAATAAGCTGCAGTGAGGACCAGACCATATGTCATTTAGTCAAAGGTCTGGCTAGAAGCAAGACTTCTTAGGCTGCACTGTAATTGAAAAGCAATCCTAGCAAAGTGTTTCTGAATAAAATATAAGTGCGCTGATCAAACTGGTTTGTGGGGAGCAAGAGAACGTAAAGAATCTGGAGCTACACAAGCAGATTCTTGCATTTAATATGTTGTGCTTAGGATCGCGTGGCATTTTATTTAAGAAAATTAAGTGCAATGTTCATCTAATCAGATGGTTTTACACAAGGGCATACGAGGGCGAAACGCATGCACAGTGAACTCTTTATGCTTCCTTCTATCCACACATTCATACACGCACACACAGGCTTGGCATCCAAAGATCTCGGCCACAACAATATTACTCTCCCAATATCACCCTCCTCTAGCGAGAGGGAATTTTCCCCCAAAACGCTGAGGAATTCTGCAGATTCCCAACATACGAGCGCTCAGCCCACACCCTCAGTGCAAACAGAGGACACCGAGAGAAAGAGAGAGACTTGTTTCACTGAGAGTTTTTTTTGACCGCATTCAAAAGCAAGAGGCTGTAAATTTGTGCTAATCTAAACACAGCTTCTCATATCTGATTCTTCAAATTGGATCTCAAATCGGCGCTAAAAGACGAAGGTCCAGCAAACCATATAAAACAGATAGCGACTGGTCAGTCGAATTCAAGCGAGTCACACCAATCAGACAGATAATGGTGTAGTATTTGGCACGAGGTGCTGTCACAATGAAGAGGCTGTACTCTGCTCTGATTTGTTCTGGCCGTTTATAAAAATCAACTATAAGCTACTGGATCACATTTCCACATGTCCAAACGTATAAAGGGAGCGAGTTTATGCTGAGAAACTGGAATTCAAGAGATGTAACGTAGTATATGAGTTAAAAAAAATAAAATAAAATAAAAAGTGTCAGTTGCAACACCTGCAAATAAAACTTGACACCTCCGCAGTGCTGTCGTTGTGAACTTTGTTATATAAAATAAAGAGCATAAACAAGTTCAATTAAGTTTAAAGAAAAACTAAAAGAGTCTAAAATTTAAATGAAAACTGAAAATATAAAAATGAAAGCCATTTCAAAACAATTAATAACGATTTGTTTGAGGGGAAGACTTTTAGCATAAAAAGCTATTGCACTTTAGAAGACTAGAAGAATGTAAGTCATACAGTGTATTTTAACAAAACATCTTTTGTTCCGTACAAGAAACCCCGGCCTGAAATTAATTCATTTTCGGATTAACTAATCTTTTTGAAAAATTACAGGGGAAGAAGACAGTAAAATATTATTAGAAATCAATTTCATAAACCGTGGCAGACGACGATTGCTCTTCCTGGATGTTGTAATGCTGAAATGCTGTTTTTGGTTTGAATGTGATGTTTGTTTTATTTTACGAGCGAAGCGCCCATTGACATCCATGCCTTTTCCTTTAAGGCTTTCCAGATAAAACAAACTATTATAACAAGTAGGCGGCTCTTACTTTCTTTAAGCGTTTACACTACAAATGCACTGTGATCATACGCGCTTTCAAACACCTTTGATTGATCCGGTCACAAAATATTTTGGACCGTGTTCACACCTGTATTTATCGAGGTCTGTTTGTGAGCGGACACTTTCATGCAGCCTTAAAGCCAGATAGCTTCAGTTCCCTTGCACTGCTGCTGAATGGAAAGCTTTAACTAAAAACTATTTTAATTATTTATAAGAAAATGATTTATAATTATAAATACATCAGTATTTGCCTAAAATTGTGCATGTTCCATAAGTAGGTGCAGTGCCATTCCTGACTCTCAGGGAAACTTAGAGGAAACATTTCCATTTTTACAGCGAATTCAAAAAACATCCTGTGCACTGAGATACCAAGGGCTTCCTGAGCGTGCACACACACACACACACACAAACATTCATAGACACACACATACAATCTCAAGAACAAGAAAACATACAAGCTGAAACAAAGACTGATGGTTATAATTACGAGAAACGCGACGTGCTACATAACTACAGACTACTCATCTGTGATTGACGCCCTCACTCCAGAAATGACAGACCAGAGACCTCTATTTATTATGGGGGTTTCTGGTTTGATTTCTCTGCAAATACTTGTGACTTCTACTAAGTTTTGTCTTAAAACATTCTCTCTTTTCTCTTTCAGGGTGTGGTGGCGGTTCCAGAAGACGTTTTCGAGATTGTTTGAGAATTCTGGTTTCTGCAGCACTCCAGTTGGATGAGAGCGTTTCCTTCCAGCCCGAGCCAAAGCTTCATCCACACCCACACGGTCTGATGCATATGTCCATAAGCATTCACGGGGGATATCAGACACATATCAGACCCCAGAGAGGGAATATGAGAATATTTCAGTCCGTTCGTTGGGCCTCATTCACTGAAAGCAAGCAGAATTGATTCCTGTGTACATAATTCGTAAATCCATTCTTGCGTAAATTGTCCTACTAAAATGAATACTGCAATTCATTCAAGAATGGTTTTATGTAAGATTTACACAAATATGCCGTTTGTTTTAGTTTTTTTATGCTCATTGATATCTTGATATGCTCACAAATGAGCATAAAACAGTGATTATACAAACGCATACCACTAAGGAGAGAAACATTAGTTTACTACGAGTGCACAGAAGCCCGTGAAACATGGACACCATCTCATATGCTTTTTCAATGATGTGCAATGACTTCCCAAGCAGTTAGACAGAAGTCCTCCAGGCGCTTCTCAGGATAAGTCAATCAGCTAATGTAAAAGTGCTGCATACAAAACACAGCAATACCTCCATCAGGTTATTTCACTTTGAAAAAAAAAAAAATGAATAAATAAATAAAATGCTTTTTGTAAAAACTGGCCTATACTACTAAAAGCCCACTTCAGAATTTGGGAGGCTCCATTAAATTAAATTTTATTTAGGAGTAAATAAACTGAGCAAAATATATATATATATATATATATATATATATATATATATAAAACACAGATTACATTACCTAAAATGTGTAATAACAGATTACATTACCAACTACAATTTGTTGTGTAACTTGGAATCAATAATGAACTACAATTTCAAAATCTACCCAGCTCTGCATGTAACATCAAGCCAGACATTGTAAGCTAAAATGACAATTTAGCGATTTTTTTTGACCAGTAATTAGTGCTGAGGCCAATGCGGTGCTTGGCTCTAATTACACTTACAATAAACGGCTTTAACCGTCATCTTGCAATGAATCTCTTTAGCTTGTTTAAACAATAACAAACAAATACTTAGACATCAAATACTTCAATTATGAACAAAGTTTGTTCATAACACAATTTCCATGTTTAAAATTGAACGAATCTGAATTGGCTGTATAAGCAGAGCTGTCAGCCAGGAAACAGCTGCGTGTTATGCCTACTTTTCATTATGATGTTGGCATTTTAAATTCTGGTATTTCTTGAGTATGTGGAGGGCGTACCAAACCAGAGCAGTTTGTTCAAAGTTTTCAGATTTTATCAGCAATTCTGATGCATTTAGCTACTCCCCTCTGTCTGATTCCAGCTATTTTACTAGCGTCCCCAACATTTTCCTTCACAGGCAGATGTAATATTTTAAAACACCCTTCACCCCCCCCCCTTCCTCATACTGACAGCAAATAGTTTTTCCCCTCACTTTGGCCATTAAATATAACTAAAAAGATCCTCATGAACAAAAGTGCATACTTAAAGACCAAACACGCTCACAAACTGAATCATCAATACACTCGCACTAACAACCACATACCCGTACAACATTCGAATAGAAAACCCTTAATCACTTTAAATGTCGCATAATTAAATAAATAAATGTGTAATCACAGTTTAACCAAATAACTATCATCCCAAAAATCTGTCACTGCTTTCTAATTCGGCCAGAGAATGGTCTTCACTTTGCCTAAACGTTTATAAACTAAACAGCTGCAGAGGGACTTGCTCGTATGAATTTATCGATGAGAGATTTTTTTGACACCTACAGAAATATCCCCCGAGAAATAATAAACTATTCAATCCTGCACCTGCACTTGCAGCATCTCCCAAAGTTCATTATTTTAGAGAGCACGGATTCCCAACACGCCCCCACACATACATACACCTGCACGGCGAGCAAGAAATCCCTTTAGGGTCCACACTTGGAAACAGTTAATGGCCGTGAGGGACTCGCTGATGCACTCCCACGAATGACGACAGAAGCGCGTAAGTAAATGTAAACCACTCCTGTGCTCCCTCGATGCTGTAAAAAGCCCCAGGACTCCCCTTTGGCCAGCTGCAAGGACCATGTATAAACAAATACTTACACACACCTGCACATGATGGATGTGTCCGTTGTGCTGCAGCTCGTGGAAATATAACTACATTAGGCTGCATGTAATCCCGTTTGTGAAGCCTCTAATACATTTGCATAATCTCCACACGCTCACGCTTACCTGCAGCCATATGGATGAGCACGCTCTGGGTCGGACGCAGGTGCCCGAAGTCGAAGAGCATCAGGTAGGCGGTGATGTAGTTGACAGGAAGTGCCGCCGCCTCCTCAAAGCTCATGCCCTCAGGCATCAGGAAGGTGTGTGTGGTCGCCACCACTACTACTTCCTGCCACATACCGCTCCGGTTCAGAACCAGGACCTTATCACCCACCTGCAGACAAGAAAACAGAGAAACGTTCAAGGAACATTTGGACAACAGCCATGGAATGTTTCAGCAACAATATGCCTTTCAGTGTTTTGTGCCACAGTCACTATAGCAGCGCTGCAACAATGCTGAATATACATCAATTAACATTAAGAGTGCATTCGAGAAGATGTGATAATGCTCCGCGGGTCTGTATGGTTATTTGTTCATTTGCCGTTTTGCGTAGCGTTGGAGTATTTTTTTTAACAGTTTTTTGGCAGGGCAATCGCCCAGCTGCACAGATCTGGGAGATCTCTTGTGTATGTTTTGTTGTCATTATCCTTCAAGAAAGTTAGCATACCTCAACGAAATATTTAAACCTGTGCTGCTGGCCAGCTGGACTGTTGGTTTCGCTAATCTTTATCTTGGAGCAGATAAATGTGCTCCATTTAGAGTTGTATGATAATATCGGTTGTAACTGAAAATCCTTCAATTACCTTGGCGACCCACACACACACACAGATACAGGAAAACTCATTGAGCAGACTTCCACTACTTCCTTTGGAATGAAGAGAAACAAGGAATGCAAACGCACACACATTTGTAGCGCATAAATCTAAGCCGCCATTAGTGAGTTTGTGCAGTAGAAATTGAGCTACAGCAGTTTGTTGCGATGTTGAACACGTACATGACGAAGCATAATCAAATATTTTGTGAAATGGAAAGAAACCATTTCCTGCATGCCATTATGAGGGAATCATCCATGCTTATTACTTTTTTTTTCGTTGACTCTGTGAATTTTAATTAAAATTGACTTTCAAAACCTGACTTCTGAGCGAAAGGATAGATTTCTTTCTGGTTGACGATGCTGGACTTCTTCAATCATCTGGGTTTTTCAACATTAGTAAAATAATAAAAACCATTGCTTTTACCGTTTATCGACAAAAACATTCCTTAAAATATCACAAAAGAAAATTCCAGGTTCGCAACTTCATGAAGTTGAGCAAATGACCATTTAAATTTTTGGCTCAACTATCCCTTTAAAAACAGAATGAGCAATAGGAGGTACCACTAATAAACCTCTAAATGAATTGCCCAGGCTAATATCTGCACCACTAATGGTCCATGTTTTCAAATCAATGGTTGAGCCAGTGTTGTTATATCCAACCCAGCCGAGCCGCTCAGAAAAAAGAAAGAAAGAAAGACTGTCATTCTGTTTGAAGTCACTGGCGCCAACAAATGGCACACTTCACCTTTAAGCTGTTTGCAAAATTCATAAAAGCAGTGACACTGACTGGCCCGACCTTTGTAACGTGCACAAAAACACTCAACACTTATGTCCCGTCCTCCACTTGTGTATTTTCTCAATCACTAGCATCACAAACATCCGACTTCCTCCAACCACTCTTGATCCATCTATCGCTCCTTTTCATCTCTCATCTCCCCCTCTACCTCCGTCTTTCTTTATTTCTAAAGATCAGTTCCTCTCATTGGGGGGCAGGCAGATCCTTCAGCCTCAATGAGCTTGAGAGAAGACAACACAGACACACACACAGAGAGAGAGAGAGAGAGAGAGAGAGAGAGAGAGAGAGAGAGAGAGAGAGAGAGAGAGAGAGAACCACCTCTCTCTTTATTTTTCCATCTAAGGACACACAAAATTGGCACAAATGTTCAACGGAGCTTCAGGAACCACGCACAAGCTTTTCTCAAAAAGCAAAATGCAAACACTAATACACCCAGCGCTTCCCTCACAGACAGGAAGACACGCACACACACACACAGTCTAATAGGCCCAAGGGACACATGGGCATCTTTGTCTATACAGTCCAATTAGAGAGCAGGACTACTCCCAAGCCGATACATCTGTGCCCCAGTTCATCTCTCCTCACGGTTTGCAGTCTTTCCTGTCTCTCTCTCTTCTCGTCTTCCACGTCTCAGTCTTGCTTTCTGCCATTCCTCTTCTTCTTTCTCCTTTAATTGGACTTTCTGCACATCACAGATCAATGGACATTTAAGTCTCGGCCAGGAACTGTGATCATGACTCACCATACGGGGAAATCTGCCCTCTTCCCCCACCTTTCTTCTCTCTTTCTTTCTTCGTCAGACTTGCAAAACAGTCACACTTGTGTCACTAACTCATCATACTTTGTATTCCGTGCTTGCGCTGAACAAACATACTTTTCAGCTGAGATTGCAAAGATCAAGGCCAGCTGTAGGTCTTGTGAGATGTCTGTCACTGACTGTGATCCTCTCCCGTGTCTCTCCAGTCTCTTCCTGTCCTGCATGCATGCATACACACTTAAACACACATACGTGCTCACACAGACTTTGAAGAGTGAAGTGGCCCTCACTAATGCATTTGGCTCGTGCAATACATCTGTCGGCGAACTTCTAATCTTGTTGCCGTGGAAATGAGCGGGATTGTGCTCCATAAAGCTTTTCTGTCTCCCGGCACTGGTTTTGTCTATTTTATCTGTTTGTTTGTTTTGTATGTGGTGGCAGCAGTCCTGCGGTTGAGGCTCTGGGCTGCAAACACAAAGGACGGTGGCTCAAAATCCCACGTGGGGCGAAGAGATATTGAGATCACAATCCTGTTTTATCACCACTGTGCCTCTGAGCTAGACGTTTAACCCCCACATGCTCCAAGTGGGGTGCAGTCCATGCAAAAACAGCAGTCCATACACTGTTGATTTAAACAGGAAGCACCAATGTAACTAACTACTATATATTTCTGCTATATTTTATCTACTTACTGAAATATTCAATAAGTAATAAGACTATTTATGCAGCTTAATGACTTCCCATTAACTGACAGGTTACATGGAATATTTACATTTTTCTTCATTTTTTACATTTTATTTTTTCAGACCTGCAGAGGTCCTAACCCTAATTATGCAACGAAGTATCAAGAATTGTGACCAGTACAAGACTTAAGATAATGAGCCCATCATATCTTCCTATAAACTACCAACATGCCATTCGGCAGCAATGTTATCGTCTCTTACTCAGAAATAAAAAGGCGCTTTTTTGGAACTTTTTCCCTTACTATAAAAGTATTAAATGTTTGAAAAAAAAAAACAAACAAAAAAAAAGTTAAGTTAAATTGTTAAAAGTTAAAGCACTTAAAACGCACACAGAGGTACCGCAGACTTGTCGACATCCATTTATTATTGTTTGTTTTTACACTGCACCTGATAAAACTAGGCTTAGAGAGTCGTTTTGTCCTCATCCGCGTTGTTTATACCCTACAATTGTCAAATTAGGTCATACTTCCATCACAGCACCACTACTGTTTCCACTTCTGTAACCACTCTCTGCACATTGTGAAACACTGTTACCCCTCTTGTTGTATCGTGACCTTACACCTCAGTAAATGCTTTTATTATTTTTCCACATTGATGCAGTTCTAACATGTCCATCACTCTTATATTACCACTAACTGAAGAAATCTCAGACTACGACTCATAAACCCATAACTCTTCTTTTATGGTGCCGTTAAACTGCTCTTAAATGAGAGTACTTGAAACCATGTCAGGTTTCCATGTCAAAAACCTTACGGTAAAAAAACGGTTTCTCGATCAGAAATGTTACACGGCACCAACACATTCAGCTAGTGGCTCGTGTCCCTGCTGTTCACTTACTGATATTCACTGCATTGCTGTTTATCATCGACCTGTCAAATCACACACACACACACACACACACACACACACACAGAAAGAGAGGGAGGGAGAGAGAGGAAATTCCAGGCTGACAATGTGGTCCAGAGGAAGATAATTGTGAACAGATGCATCTGATCCTCGCAGCAGAACTCTGATAAATATTGTGTGTGTGCACAAGCAACAAGTTACATGAATTATTCATGACAAAAATGCTAATATAAACAGAGAGTGGGCACGAGAGAGCAGTTTGAAAAAAATAACATCTGTCGGGTCATGTGAGAGGATGTCACAGTCTTTAGCGTCCACCTCTACAGCGGTGTGCACAGAGACAGCGTCTCCATCTCTTCCTCCGAGGAGAAGAAAAAAAAAAAAAAAAAAAAGAGCGTGTCATTTTCCAGACGCCACAATCAGCAAATTCCTCACCTCACATGCTCACCAAACAATGTCAGCTTTGCCAAGCACTATCAGGTCTTCCAATGTGAGAAGAAGCAATTGTTTGCTTGCTGACATGGTAATACACAGAGAGAAAGAGAGTGGACGGTGACCTTTTAAATTCAATATCGGTGACAGACGAGGCTGAGGAAGGGCTGGACCATTATCTTCCTCCTCCGCATCACCCATCAGCCAACGCCTAGTGCTCGCTCTCCTTCCTCTCTCTCTCTCTCCTCTTTTTTGTTAACACACTCTCAGGCTTTAATCTGAATTTCGCACAATTCCTCAACAACTTACCTCCACTGCTTCTCATCAAACGCGTTTATTCTTGGTAATACAAATATCAAACCCTTTCAACCAACTCTCACACTGAGAGCCGGTGCATGACGTTGCCATGATACGTTGCCATGGAGACGAGCTCAGCGACCACCAGGCATGACTCATCGATTTGTTCATATGGAGCACATAGAAAGTCAATTAGTCCACGTCACACCACGTTTTCTATGGAGCTGAAAAAGTAACCCGAGAATTAGATTTATTTGTCCCATTTAATCGCATGGATATCCGCCGGCCAACTGCATCAAACATGGTAATAAGAAATTGTATTGCAATGGCGTTATGCCTGCAGAAACAGGCGTCGGCGTTTATATAAAGGGAAGAAAAACTTTAGTTATTGTTTAAAGAGGCCAAATTGAGGATAGAGAGAGAGAAAAAAATCTGGCAGGAAAGATGAATGATGTCAGAGTGTATGTCGGTGTCACAATGCGCGAGGCAGATGACAAAGGGCGCGTGCGATTAGCATTTTCCCCCCTCTCGCGCCTCGCCCTTTTTTTTCCGCGCGTGGGGAGAGTCTTCCACGCGCCCGCTTGACGCCGCTGTCGCTCGCGCAAACCGCCAAAAGTGCATTAAACCCGCCGAGAGCTTAATTTCGCCACTTTTCAGAACGTCTGGAATTAAACGCGCACGTGCGCGGATGCGGCGCGTCTCAGGTGAGACTTCGCGAGCGCTGAGAGAAAAAGGGGCGGTGGTTCATCCACACGGGGACGCGATAAACTCAACGCTCATCTTCCATTACAGGAGACGGTGGAAGCTGGGAACGCCGTGTTTGCGTAACTGTGTACAAAAAGTATCGGCAGGCGGTTTGCTACTTTCAACTCGCCGCGCGCACAAGCAAAGCTCGCTCTCCCGTGAACGTTTAGCGTTCCGGCCCATTGCTCGGGTCAGCGCGACAAGAGCTCCGGTGATTCTGAAATGAGGCTATCGGTGCCCCTCCCGCTCCTCTTTTGTCTCCGGTGGCGAGTGAATGTGACAGGAGTTTGAGAACGAGCTGTCTCTTTGAATGACTGACATTATTTTTGCACAGACTATGAACTGTAAACACTGTGGAAACATTTCCATAACAAACGCGTTGAAAGTGCACTAAAATAAACGGCGTTAACGAAAAAAATGGCCGTACAGATGAATTAGGCGAGGAGTTTACTCACTTTTCTGTCGGTCACGTCTTCACCGACAGCCTCGATGATCCCGGAGCACTCCATGCCCGGGGTTACCGGCGGGGACGGGAGCCGGTCGTACAGTCCCTGTCTCGCCATCAGATCAGCGAAGTTCAGCCCGCACATTTTTACGCGCACCATCACCTCGCCGCTCTTGAGAGCCGGCTTCCCCTTCTTCACTTGGAGCTTCACCTTATCGTACCCGCCGTAGCCGGTGAGCACCAGAGCCCGGTAGCTGAACGTGTCCTCCTCTGGGGCTTTCTCCGCGGCGGGCGCCGGGGTGTCGGCGGCGGCGGCGGCGGCCTCGGTGGAGGCGCTGCTGGGCGGTGGGTCTGGTTTGCTCTCGGTTTTTGGGGACTCGGCGGGCGTCTTGGTCTCTTGCTGCTGCTGCTGCTGCTTCTGCTCCTCGGCGTTTTGCTGCTGGGCAGGTGCGTCTTCGCCGGACATGGTCGGGAGTTTGAGTCGAGAACTTTTGAGGAGAAAAGACTTGCGTTTGTTTTCCTGCCTCGGATAAAGAGCTCAGACGACCTGGAGTATACGAGCTGCCTCGCGGTCCGCGGTTTTCTCAGCCTTTGCAAAAAGGATGCTGGAGCCTGAGAAGGTGGAGGACAGGGAGACAGAGAGAGAGAGAAAGAAAGGGAGTGGAAGATGCCTCACGACGACTAGCGAGTGACCCGAGGCTCTGACAACTATTGAGAAAAAACGAGGCGAGGCGTGGCGAGCTGCAAAGCCCGGAGAAATGGATTTAAGGGTGGGGGGAGAGAATAATGGATTGAGGATCCAATGAGGGAGTTTGTGTGCTGACAGGCAGCTGTGCTGACTTCAATTTAGTAAATGCAGTAAAGCTGTTTTTACTATACTCAGCTGAAATTCACACAGGAGAATGAGAGGAATTCTGGCTGAGAGTTAAATACACTTCCACAAATTAATCTTTTTCTTCTTTAGGATTGCGTGGCGTTGAAATGGATTATATAAGAAGAAGAAGCAGAGTTGATGTTTTTTTTTTTTTTTTAAATCTATGCTTCGTAATATTTTAGTAGTAAAGTGATAAGTTTGTCGCTTTAGAAATGCGTATGGTTTGTTGCAAAGGTTTATCGTTTAATAATTATTAAAAGAAAACATTGTAACAACGTAAGTAAAAAATGCAGTTAAGTCAACAAGAACTGATGTGGTTTTTTGACGTTTATATAAAATTAATAAATGAACATAAGCAAGAGTTCTGTGATTTGGTGGCAGGCAGAAGCTGCGTGAGTTAGTATAGAGCCGGGGTCAGCTGACTGTCCTGGAGCCTTTATTAAAACCTGAACCAGCTAATGAAGCTCTTACTAGGTGTATTTGAAACTTCCAGAGAGATAAGTTGGAGCAAAACTCAGGCTGATACCTGAAATAAGTTATAAGTTATCATTCATACAACATTTTGTCCAGGTGGTTTATTTCTTCCCTGTCAATTTCCAAGAGAAGCCAAGGCACTTGGTTTTCATGATGCCAAGCTACACGCAGACTGGAACAACTTATATGGAAGTCAAAGTGACGAATAATCTGTTACATCTTAAGACAGTACACGACTCAGCATTACAAAAAGAGTTTTTAAAAATGTAAATATGACACTTATGTCTTGATGTAGACACATTGCATGCTTCTCTTCCTCAAAGCATCAGTGCAAACTCTATTTATCCCAACGTTTTTTCCCCCAAACCATTAAAACTGAAACCCAATTTAATGTAAAACCCAAAAAGATTTTTATTGACTAACTCAATCAGCTGCCAACAAATCAGATCAGACTGTGACAAGCGGTGCCGTTATCTTTTAGTTAGGGGCATGCATTTGTTGCAATGTTGTGTGGGCAATCAGCAATGACAGACCAATCAAAATCATAGAAGCAGCAGTGGGGCGGGTTTTTTGCCCTTTTTTTGGTTGGGGGGGGTTCACATTCACATTCGTGTCAATGTGAGGAGAGAATAAAATTGAAATCTAAACGCTGCACAATGCCTGGGTGTTACATGTGCTAAAAACGAGGTGTGCATGTGAAAAGCTGATAGCAGCTACCCCGTCTGAGTTAGAAGTGTTGTTGTTAGCATGAACGGATGTGTGCATCTGCGAGCGTGTGTGCAGAGGCTCGGCGGTGGAGGCGTGCTCATGAGCGTGTTTGTGTGCAACCAGAAGGCCAAGAGGAAATGTCTATTTATTCCTTCTATTCTCCGGGACCGATCTGGAAATCACAGTAAATTCACGAACCATTGTTAAGAGCCGAAGGCGGTGCTTCGCGCCCGTGTGTTTGTGAGGGCTCTGACAGAAAAAAAACCAACTCTGGCCGAAGCAGCCGTGCTTTTTCACTGTAAATCAGCCTCCACGCCCCATCACGCTCACACAAACATGAACGCTGCAATAGTAAAGGTCACTGAAACTGCTCTCTGACTCATCTACGAGCGCAAAGGAAGTGCTTTAAGAGAAACAGGAAGTGAACTGTGGGTCACGGTGCTGAACGAGGTTGGAAGCTATGCGAATCACATATAAGAAAAAGATTAAAGAAGTGCATTTCTGCTTCCTTTTATCACGTCACCGGCGTTATAGAAATGCTGACAAAAGACACGTTGCTTTAGAAATCTGAAAACTATAGTGATCTTGAAAAACACCCAATGCCTTGCTAATTGCGGCTTAGCTGCTTGAGCTCTGGTCCTAAATCTTTGCAAATAATGTCTGGTGTTTGTGTGCCAGTCTTGCCGAACCCGCCAATGGTGACATAAATCCTCTAATGACTAAACAGTCGGGCAAAGTCCTGCTGGCGGGCAAACTCTGCGTGCCAAAGGATATGAAAGTCAGTGGTCTCAATACAAACAACTAATAAATGGATGTCCCCATTGATTTTGTTTTAATAAATTGCTTTTTATCAATATCTGTCTATATTTTAATCATAAATGTAGTAAAAAAAAATGATAATTAAAATTGTATGTATTGAATGCATTCATTAGTGCAAAATAATTGTTCATCCATAAAATCATAATTTGATGATAATTTTATAATTATTTTAACACTCTGCAAAATAATTATTATTCATACATATAACTGTAATTGATTATCATTTTAATTATGCTTATTTTAACAATACCTGTGCAAAACCTGTTTCAATTATAAATATAATCAAAAATGATCATTGCATTTATTAATACTTGTTTTATTAATATTTATGCAAAATATTTGTTTAACCATAAATACAACAAATTATGATTATAATTTTAACTATGCTTATTTTATCTATGCAAAATTGTTGCAAAACTAATTCTAAATGTAATCATAATTTATCACAATTTTATTATTTTGTCAATATTTATCTTTGTAAATAACAGTGATTCAGTCCTAAATATAATTATTGTAATGATTTACTCTAAGTGCCCTCATAAATTAGCATTTTTGTCATGCTCCGATGTTCAGGTTCAGAAATTTTACTCTAATGGCAATGTGGTCATTTTCTATGCAGTCAAAGTGAAATAACTGAACATGAATTTAGGAGCCTGTTTTTTTATGCTTATTTTAGAAGAAATTTTTATACAGCACTTGAAAGTTTTTGCATCTGAACTCTTTGTAATTTTCTCTAAACTAGTTGTGTGTCACAGTGGTCCGAGCTATAAAAGCGCAATCTCTGAGCAATAACATTTTCTCAATGTAACCTTCCGGTAATTAAAACATCGAACTTAACCTCTTTCCTGGGTGATATATAAGGGGTAATAAAAGTTTACAAGGGCATTTGATATAAAGAAGATTGAATGGGAATAGAAACCGAGAGAGTTACCCTGACCATAGTTAACCATAAACTGCAGTTGTGTGTGAATAGGCTCTCTTTGCAGTCTGGTTAAACTGTAAGTGGGTTAGGCGATGTGCATCTGATGCATTCTGGGCCTGATATAGGCTGCGCACACAAAGCAAGATGGAGAGAATGAGGCGGGAGTGCTGGATGAAAATTAGCTTTCCTTGGCCCCTTGAGATCCAGAGACGCGAGGCACATGCACTCAAGTACACTTCAGTCGTAAATTAAGTCAACTGCTTGTTCAAACTCGCTCAGACTTGTGCCAGATTTACATGCACAACATAAAGAGGATGGCGCTACCGTTTCTGACACAGACTGTTCTTCCGCTGACCCTGGGCATGACCAGCAGCCCAGCAGAAACGCTTCGGTGTGTCCAACAGGAATATATTTAGAGAGACTGTCCTTTATGTAACCAGGTTCGCTGGAGGAAAAAAAACCCCAAGAAATTAACATGACATTTTAAGCATTGGCAGGAGTGTCCTTCAGTGTGACATGCCATGATAATGATACTGTAGCTCTGCCGCCGGAATAGAGAGCTCTAGCTGTAACCCAGAAGTAATCCACATGACTCTAGTCCAGCTTTTTGCATCTTGTGTGTTTTAAATGAGCTTTTATCATTCTCGTTCGGACAGCACCCATTCACTGCAGACGATCCATTAGTGAGCAACTAATATAATTCTACATTTCTCACTCGCTTTCCAGCAAGGGACCAAACAGTCTCATTGAAGGAGAGTAAACTTTAAGCAAACTTACATTTTTGGGTGACCCATTCCTTTAAAAATAATCCGCTTGTGACGGGGATTATTATAAATCACACATCACTGATTCTGGGACCAAACGCTCCTTCAGATCCAAAAAGTCCAAAAAGTCTCCTAACAATCCCCGCAAAACCACTATGAAAAAGCTTTGTTTTATACCTTTAATAACTTCCATGTTGTCACATCATGCAACGTTTTCATGGCATTACAGTGAAGTATTACAATAATCTAGATGGTAATGAGAGGATATTTGAGCAGATTAACATTTTTCTCTTTCTTTCTTTCATTTATTTGTTTTGTATTTGGTATTTTTATTTTATACCCTATATGCAACATCTGCATGTAGGCAACTCAACAACAAATTGATTTCCGATTGTTTTTCACGTAATGAAACGATCCGACCTGCCACAACGTGCAACCGCCTGGATGAACAACACTCCTGAGAGACTGAACAAGAAACACCGCTGAAAGAAACCGAGAGGCTCATGAGCCCGTTGTGTGAAAGTAAACCTCCTGTGGTTAGTAATGGGCCGTTTCTAAAATGTCTTGTGACTACAAAATTACAGAATTGTGTGTTTTTTCGGCGCTAAATGAAACTGCCTGGCTTGCTAAGGGACAGCTGTGCCCGGTCTGGTGGTGTTTGTCTCCCCCTGCTGGTGGAGGCGGGACAGCGCTGAAGGGTGTGGCTGCCGATGAACGCAGGAACTCGTCTCTGGATGATGCTCGTCAATAATTGAGGGGGTTAGGGCGTGAACTGAATGCATCTCCGAGTGCGATTTCAATTGCTGACCAAAACAATGTTGCTGTTGTTTTTCTTCAAAAAAAAAAAAAAAAAAAAAAACAAATAAGATGAGCATGAAATAAGCATGAAATTATTGCATTTGCGTGCAAACCTTGCAAAATAGCAGCTTAATAGCTGCTTGCTATTCTTTCCTTTATCCTTGCTATTGTACCCAGATTCACAAAGTAAGCCCATATCCGCTATTCAAAAAACGACGTAGCCGAATGAATCAGATCAACGCCTTTCAGGTTAAAGCGATCTGTAGTACAGACATTCAGCAGCAGATGGCGCTATTACATAAATCAAATATATAAATGAAAATAAAAAAGTCTTGCAGATGCGAACTTGCACTGAAAACTTCTTTGACCGAAACATACATGTTTAACATGCTGTTAAAAAGTACCAAAACATGAAAAACTACTTAAATATTTAATTAGATTTGAATATGAATGTGTATTATACAGAAAAGGTTTGTAAATATATATATATATATATATATATATATATATATATATATATATATATATATATAAAACCATAAAAGTGCAAGTGCAATCATGCTGCAGAAATTATTTATATTATTACTGATGATAATTAAGTTGTATTCTTATAGTCTACTTTTCTAGTTATCTGAAAAAAACCCGTAAATATTCAAAAGAAAAAAGAACTAAAGAAAAAACTCATGTGCAATGTATTATTCTCAGTAATAACGAGTAATTAAGTAACCCGAAAAGCAACATCCCTACCTTTTTATCAATTTACTTTTTAAATGTATGCATTTTTTTCTTGAGAGCTCTGGTTCTAGGTTAAATTAATTACCCCCAAAACCCAAATGTGCTGAAAAAGCGATTACATTCATCAAAGATAGACAACAAGGTTTTCAGATGACTCATGCATCTCTTTGACGAATCACCATATTTCCACTTAAAGAGACTCAGGTAGACCCACTTGCCCATTTTCTCATGCAATATAGGCTATAACTCAATAACTAATATTTAGAAACATAAATATCTTTTTGATGTAAACTATGAATTCAAAACCAGCGAACGGAGTTAGCACGGACGCGATCTCTGTAGCGGTTGTGGCTTTTTGACATTTTATTAAATCGCGCTAATGTTCCGAGCGCGTGGCTTTTAATCGAATGATATTTTCTTGATGTTTTTCGTGACCTTGGGAACCCCGAACGAGCGACTCGGTGATGCGTTAAATCACATCGTTAAAACAATTTCCACGCACGAGCCAGAGGGGTCGCTTAATTTACACCGTGCCCAAACCGCAGCAGGAAGGCAGGACGGGCGCGTCGCGTCGAGTCGAGAGGGGTGAGCCTCGGCGCGTGGAGTCACCGTGGGAACCGGAGACTGACAGGAGGACAGGGGAGGGGACTCTCTCCCTCTACACCCGTCCACTCAGAGCCACTCTCGTCGTCTCTCCTCCGATTTATTAATTCGACGTTATAAAGCGGCGCTATCAGGCGGCGGATGGTGCTCGCTCCGCGCTAGGACAGAGCCGACAGTGGAGATGATGGAGGGACAGTGCAGCCGCTGTAAGATCGTGGTGGTCGGTGACACTCAGTGTGGAAAGACCGCGCTGCTGCATGTGTTCGCCAAGGACAGCTACCCGGAGGTGAGCAGAGCCGCCCGATGTTCGGCGTTGTACCTGTCCTGCCGGTGTAAAACAGGAGAAATAAGTTGCTAGATAGGGTGAACGGGGGTGACGGTGGAGTCTCGGAGTAGTGTTGGAGTAGAACAGTAGTATGACTGCTTTCAACCAATGAGCGTAGGTTGCGTTAAAAGTTGTGTGATTTTAAGTTCGAGTTCAATAAATTGCATGCTTGTCTGTTAAGGCGCTGGGCACACAATAGTGCAGATGCGTAGAAAGACTAGCAGGAGTGAAGTGAGACTGCTAGTAACCAGGGTGCGAACTTATATATATACATATATATATATATATGTATATATATAAGTTCGCACCCTGGTTACTATATATATATATATATACACACACACACACACACACATACTGTATATATATATATATATATATATATATATATATATATATATATTTATTTATTTATTTTTATTTATTTTTTTTTTACAGCGTTTTCGAATATCATTTCACTGCAAAACTTTTTAGGAGTAAGGCCTTTAAGAGTTAGTGTCATATGCGTATTATACAATTTAAATAGTTTCAAATTAGACTGGACAATGATTTTTTTTAACTGTCTTAAATAAGAAAAGAATGAAAAATATAATAATTTGTAAATTGTAATAACTGGCGCACTATTCTATAATCCTTTGACTAAAACCAAAGACTATGAAGATGACAATTGCTTTGACGGAAAACGCGTTCAGGAGCGGGTAACCATAGCAACTGCGCGACTACTAGTATCGAAGGATCAGCGTTAAAACGAAAACCGCGTGCTTATTTAGGCTATATTATTATTTATACATGTCAAAGAGGGTCACACGCAACTTTAAAAGTATTTTGGACAGTTGATGTTTTGTTATAGTGGACTAAGGGTGATCATGATTTCACCAAATATTCCAAGCAACCAATCAGAATTGATGATGGACAAGTTCACAGGAAATGTCAGTTTTAGCCTTGCAGCCAGAGTAAGGTGCTTTTACACCCTTGTTATTTAACTAGAATTTTCCTCTGATTTTAAGGATACTTTATTGGTAGGGATGGGTTTAGGGGTAGGAATGGCGTTACGTCTATGTTTTGGAAAATAATGTAGATCCAGAAATATGTCTCGCTTGGCAAAATCATGGTGACTGTGGACTAAATATTAAGATGTTTGTATTGCAGAATTACGTGCCCACAGTTTTCGAGAACTATACGGCCAGCTTTGAGATTGACAAGCACCGCATCGAGCTGAACATGTGGGACACATCAGGTGAGATCCTTTTTTCAGAATATCATGCCACCATAGTACACATAATATTTCTATACATAGTAAGCAAAATTTATTTACTTTTTTTTTTTTTTAGAAAAATCATACCTTTACCAAATGTTGCGGCATGCCACAAGAAGTAATGTCAATGTGAAATTTAAGCTGCATCTTTTGACCCTTTATCAATTCGCACAGTCAAAACACAAATTTTGACTGAAATGTTAAATGTGCATGACTCATTTAAAGGAATAGTTCACCCCAAAAGGAAAAACTGTCATCATCCACTCATGTCGCTCCGAATCTGTCCAAGCATCTTTCAACAGAAAAGATGGAAGATATTTTGAAGAACTGTGAATAACCAAATAGTTTTTGGTCCCCACTGACTTCCATAGTAGGAAGAGAAGCCAATGGGGATTGTTCAAATTCTTCAAAACGTCTTTGAAACAATAAAAAACACAGATTTGGAATGACATGAGTATGAGTAGATGACAACATTTTGGTGTGAATTATCGCTTGAAATAAACATGCTAGTGATAGAGTGAGATTTTTTTTTGTGCTGTCAAACAGTTAATTGCAATTTTTATATGTGATGCTCTTAATCATTTGACAGCATATATATATATATATATATATATATATATATATATATATATATATATATATATATATATATATATATATATATATATATACTTTTATTCCAGTATACCACAGTATACTAGTATTCCAGCCCAAACATGTGTCTCGAGCATTGTGCTCTCAAACTGATTTAAGACAGTCTGGGAGTGTAAATGTTGAAAGCTGTGCATGGATAGGTAAACAGATGCAATTGCACAAGTTCTACTGTAACAAATCCTGGTGCCAGTCTCGTCTATGCATGGACACGGTTCATTCCTGTCCTTCCTGGCTGCTGACCGCTCCCATGGCCCGGCTGACCCTTTGTGAATTTGTTTGAGAAAGACTGAACGTGGCGTTTCGGTTCTCTGAAGTGACACACAAGAGAATGCTGTTTCAGCAACATTTTCTCAAGTATGCGATGTCTGAACTACGAAGAGTCAGAAAGCAAAACTCTCGCCGCTTTGATTTAACAACACGCAATAGACACTGCGGGGTTTATGAATACAGAGTGGAATATGATCCTGTTATATTGCTCTTGAGTTGTGGACGGTATCTGTGGGTGAGATCTCTAATATAAATGGCTTTGTGGGGATTCAAGCCTTCTCGTCTATAAAACAATCCGAGTTATCCAGAACTCCAGTAATATGTTCAGGGCTGTGTATGCGTGTTTGGACAGTGCTGTCAGTGTGAATTTTAGCACACTTGGTGTTAAGCTACACCACCGCTGACACACACTCGTTCTGACACACACTTCAGGGGTTTCTCAGCAAGCGTGACCCATAAATCCCCCACGCTAGGCCTCCGCATGTTTCCCCACCCTGCTATAAAAGTCCTTTATGGGAATTTCTTTTCTTGTCATCTCCTTTTTTAAGTTCCTATGGGAATGTTTTCCTCTCCTGCTGTTGTTGTTGGTCTGTAGGGTCGCACTGGGTCAGACTGTAACCCTGTCTAGAGTAAATCTTGGCTTTACTGTAAGCGCACTCGTACCACGGGACACGAGAGTCTGTTTCAGCGTGGACTGTGATAATAAAGTTCAGCTGGTTATGAACTTTATCACTGTTTAGAAAGGCTGTCAGTAAGCCCTCTTGACAACAGCCAGGCACCCGGCGGCTTTCTGTGCAAAAAGTATGTGTATTTACATGTGTCTTATTGATCGATACTCTTATACCAAAGCAAACTAAATTATTCAATCTGTAAATTGGTGGAACGACTTTAAATGCTAATAGCGTTTTCCAATTTATGGCCACTTGTATTAAATGTGACCCTGGACTTTAAAGCCATAAGTCATCATAAGTAGCGTGTGTATGTTCATAGGTATACACTGTATGAGTCAAAATGATTGATTTTTACTTTATGACAAAAATCTTTAGGGTATTAAGTACAGGTCTTGTTCCATTTTCAAATAATGGTGATTTCTGTATCGGTTGTGCCACCAAATGCATTTCGAAATCAACAGCTATGTTTGGAAATGCACACTAGCATACTGCTCTTGCTATTTCTGTAGTATGTATACTCTGCAAATTTTCCATGCATACTCAGATGACCTTCTACTTTTGAGAAAATGCGCAGTATACAACAGAGCTCACTGCATGAAATATTGTATCCAACAATGCAATGAACTTGACTTGACCTTACATCTCTAGCGTGATGAACGAGCCAGACAAAGAATCAGCTATAAAATCTTTTTCTTGACAA
Organism: Puntigrus tetrazona; assembly: GCF_018831695.1. Lineage (NCBI taxonomy): Eukaryota > Metazoa > Chordata > Actinopteri > Cypriniformes > Cyprinidae > Puntigrus > Puntigrus tetrazona. Next base: position 20,733,991 of record NC_056701.1, on the reverse strand, counting down.
ATGTTAGTAGGTTTTTTTAACCAGTTTTCCCCCCAATATGATAACTGGTTATTGTTGTCCTAAGCTGGGTTAAAAGGAAACACAATACAATACATACAAAAATAATTAGCTTTAAATGCTAGAAAATTAAACCATTTAAACATTCTGTCCCTAGAAGTCTTATTTGAAAATGTCCCTTTAATAAATATATTTAAAATAATATATGTAGAGTCAATTTCCTAATCATGACATTATTATTACAAACAGTAAAAATAATAAATGCATTTTTAATTAAATAACAGTAAAATAACAACTGCATAAAGTTGTCTGTATGTTAATCTGAATTCCCTTTCGAAGTTTATTAATATGCACTAAATATATAACTAAAATGCATGTTTTAATGTACAATATGTACCTTTAAGAACATGCATCTTTTTAGATCTCAACAAGCGTACCATGGCAGTAATATTATTCTACCATTTTTCCCCTAAACGTGTGATTAAAAGTATTTTGACATGAAAGCTACAAAATGATGTAGCTGTGGATAAGTCTCAAATAGTCACGAATATGTCAAGATTTGTTATGGATTAGTAATGAAAGTGTTCAAAGGTGAATGAGCAGTTGTAAAACCGAGCGCTGGATGAGTGTTTTGGGCCAGCTGGAGAACTAGGGCAACTAATGATTTGATGACTAATAAGAAATGAGTAATGAGAACATTGAATGGTAATGAGAGGCTCGCTTTGTTTAACTGTGTGATTTGTTTTGTTTAGGTTGTGTATGCTATCTTGAGCATTTTCCTCAGAATTGTAAGTAATTCTTTGTCCTTCAGTTTGTATAACCAAATAAACAAGATGCGGACAGAAATCCAGTTCCAAGATAGTGTAGGCTGTAATCATACAACGTCCATTGTATTCACATATCTGTCAATACAGCTTTTGTCTGTTCTGAGATACCGAGCGTTGAACTGAAAATGGTAATCGACAGCATGCTACGTATGTTGGTGATAGGGCTTAAAAGCAGAATTAAAATGATCATTTACACACGTTTTTCCAGAGCTGTGGGATGCAATATAATTTGTGTGTGTGTGCATGTGTTTTTGTGACAAATCAGGACATGAATTTGTATAATGACACAGGTATGACATAGGTATTGCAGGGTGAATGTGATTTGTCCCAGTCCTATGTGTTAGGTGAGTTAGGGTTGGTGTAGGGCAACAGCACATGCAGTATAAAAAACATTATGCCTATGGAATGACCCCACTTTTCACAAAAAACGAATGTGTGTGTGTGTGTGTGTGTGTGTGTGTGTAGAGTTCAGATGCAAAAGCCTGTAAGTACATCTGACGTATTTCTTTAAAATTACCATTTCTTTCTGGCTAATATGTATAGGTGTCTATTTAAGTACTGGCACTCTGAATGGATTGAGGCTGAGATTTAGTGCAACTGAAGTACTTGATAAACATATAAAATGTGTGGAGAGCATTCACTCAGTATCATTATATCATTTTGACCAGGATGGCTTTTAGAGGATGTATATATATATATATATATATATATATATATATATATATATATATATATATATATATATATATATATATACATACATTACATGCCATTAACTTATTTATTTTCTTACTCCACCATAATAACTTTAAGCAACTTATTCTAATCTGCAAATATGCTTATAATAAGTGAACATGGCACGCTTTAAACAGCACACTCTGTAAAGCAACTTTCCAGGCATAAACAAAACACAGCGGCCCTGTTGACGGTGGTTTAGTTAAAATCGCTGAACATAATGAGTCTTTGGTCATTGTAACATTGCTTAGGTCAAAAATAGAGAATACTAAATGCACGAGACTGCTGTGGTTACCTAGTCATCCTAGTTTTGAGTTCTGTTTCATACACACGAGGCTGTAATTTAGGAGATTCACTTCCATGTTTAAATGCAGTTGAAATGCTACAGTGTGTATGTGGCCATTGATAACTCCTGCACACTAATCGTATTTTAATGCAATCTTTCAGTTATACAACCTCCAGGCATGGTCTCTCCCGACACAACATCCTCCTTTTCAGTTTAACCTTTTCACGCTTTGCCCGTAGCCCTGTTTAGATCTAGAAAAAATGCAAACATAAACATACATTCACACAGGTAATCACGCTGTGTCTCTGATGGGTCTTAATGAGGTGTCTGTCTATGTTTGTGTGAGCATATGTGTGCTGCTACTGAGCTAACTGACACTCTTGTGCTTACGGCTATGTCTTCAACAATCTGTAATGACATCCCATAGAGTTCTCACACACACACACACACACACACACACACACACACACACAGACTCACAGCTGGCGAGAGGTGAATCTAGGGACTGGAAGAGGAGAATGTTTACTGGCAAGCATTCAGGTCAGCGTTTCATGCAGACACACTGTTTTTAACAAGTCACAAGTTATGTCTAGCACTACAGACGTAATCACAGTAATAATGTCTTGAAAATAAAACAAAGAAAACAACCGGCTGAGAGTTCTGTGGAGACGCATAACACCCACTGCAAACAAGACAGGAAATGATTTTTTTTTCTTTTACACGGCATGAATGTTTTTGGGTTGGCAGAGGAGAGTGACAATCAATGAGAAGGACTTCAAATTATTAAATGGAAAGCATAAAAGACAACAGGAGTGTTAAAGAAAGGGCACCCACACATACAAATACATACAGATGTTTCTGTTTCTGTGTGTGTGTGTGTGTGTGTGTGTGTTTGGGTTTAGGTTTATTGCGCTATACTTTGGGGGCAAATCTGTAAGCATTAATTTTATTACAAATTTTAAAGAATATGTTGACCCGTGACATTTTGTTAAACCTTTTTAAAAATAATTTGACTTTTTTGCTTGTTATTCTTAAGCTTTGGTTAATGATCATATATTCCTGAAAGGGTAAAGGTGCAAAGGTGTAAAGTTTTACTTCGAGTATGGTTAGGGTTTTGCTGATTATTATGGGGTTTATATAAAAATAAACAACAGAAGTCTATTGTATATCCTCATTTAAATAGCTAAGTAAACGGGTTTATTTTAGAAGCTGTTGTATGGAGAACAGAATAAAGTGCTTCTGTCCCTGTGGACTAGCGTACTCAGCAAACAAGCAATATGACGACAGAAAGCGTCTTTTTTCATTCCAGTCTGTCTCTCTGAGCACTTGTATTACTTTCGTCTTATCCTTATTTGCACTCTCATCTAGGAAATTAGATTTGACCATCTTTCCCTGGCTGCGGTTGACAGACCTGCCAGAGGGGATTGTGGGACATGCAGCTCATAGGGTGGCTCCTGAGGCCAGCCCATAATAACTGATAGCTTTGATCAGCGCTTCAAACACTCATTGTCACTCTCACACTTCCTCTCTCTCTCTTTCCCTCCCTATCGCTCTCTGTCTATGTCTGGATTTGTGTCCTCACTCGAGGGAAGGACAGGAGAGTGAGAGATGAATGTAAAGTTCGAGAGGAAAGATCAGGCAAGACGGAGAGTATGCCAATTTTAGACAGTGGCAGTTCACAACCCCATTCAAAGTACTGAGCACGTAATGTGAGTTTTCTATATGCATCCCAAAATATCACGAAAGAACTCGAAACTGATTCTTTTTAGCTTCTTTTTCACACTATCAAACTAATTGGCCTGTGTTACGCAAAATCAAATTAATAGTGGTTTTTATTTTTGTGATTATGACTGGACAATTAAACATGGAATTCAGTGAGGTCGCATATTAGTATATTACTGTGCTAATATGCTACTGTATGTATTATAGAAATGGGTCCCGCTTTATATTAGGTGGCGTTAACTACTGTGTAATATAAAAATGCAAATAAAAATACTTAAATAACATGGGTTATGTCCTCATAATATTGCATTAATAGTAAAAGTTATTATCTTGGAAATAGAACAAGTTAAAATTGAATTACAAATACAATAAAATGCTCAATAAATTAAAACAAAGACTTTAAAGTCTCTGGTGTGTTAATTTTTTTTTTAATTTTAATACACTGGAAATGGAAGCGTCAATTTGGGTGCACAGTATTGCGGGAAAACGCAAGCACTCCTGAACAAACACTGAACTGAGCTGAGTTATAACCCGGTTGTCTTTTTTGAGTGGTCTTTCTGAAAGCATTTGGACTTGAAGTTTTTTGTTTATTACTGTGAAGCTGCTTTGAAAGCACTGTAGAAATAAAGGTGACTGCACTTGACTGAGCCCTGGGACAAGGGTGGCTTAGAAAATTCACAATGTGCACAGTATACAGTATGCGTACTATATTCTGCAGAAATAGTATGCATGCTAATGTTAAAAATGCTATTCCGAACACAGCCAAAGAGAAAGAATTTACTGTGCTGGAATGAAACTGACCTTCCCTTTCTGCTCAGACGCTCACCGCTCTAGAAACATCAGTCTTTTATATCATCTGCCTTGCTATTTGACCCACTGTACATAATTTGTACGTGCCACAGCATTCACAAGCTCCATCAGCCCCGCTTCCTCTTTGATTTGAACGTCAGATTTATCGTAATGAAGCGTTTTCATCCTGATCCCTCACTGTGCTTGTGTTCTGCAGGGTCCTCGTATTATGATAATGTACGGCCCCTGGCGTATCCGGACTGTGATGCTGTGCTCATCTGTTTTGATATCAGCAGGCCAGAGACGCTGGACAGCATCCCTAAGAAGGTCAGAATCTTCCCTTTTTCTTTTCTCACTTCCTAAAAAAGAGGACCATTAGTATGTACTTGAACCAGTGCACGTTGGAATGACGCGGTAGACTGTAACACGCACATACTTGCAGCATTAGTCTCTCTCTGTGAAAACACAATGTAATTGTCGACTAAGAGGAGTTTTTGTTTGTGGGTGTTTAGCAGTGGGAGGATGACGGCACTGTGGATTTACACAAAAACACAACCTAAACACAGATGCCAACAATTATGTGGTGATGAGGGTGTGAGCCTAGCGCTCGAGAGTTTCAGTGTGTTTTTTGATTTGAAGTCTTTTGAGTATATGTCTGGTGAGAAAAAGATATTCAGATGATATGGAAAAGAGATGAAATATCACATATATTACAGAAACGGTAAACACTACCAGTTAGAAGTTTGAGGTCAGTAAGTTTTAGGGGTGGTTATAAATCTGTGGACGCGAATAACTGGAAGAAATTTGTCTCTGTCTTGGTGCTCATGTGACGTTTCTGTGCTATGTGGTCAGGAAAAATTATTGTTTACTTGCATTTTTAAGTACTGTGATTAAAAAAAAGTTCATACTTCTGTGAGAAATGAATTATTTTAAAATCAAGTTATTTTGCAGATTTATAGGCCTGCAGCGGTTAAATACACATACTTGTAAAAAACACAGTACTTTAGGTCTTACTGTAGGTGAAAGCAAACAGTAGCGTTTTAGTGTCTCGTGATATTGACACTGGTGACAAGAATTATTAATTATGTACGCTATAAATATTTTCATATTATAAAGACCTTATTCAAAGCAAACATAACTATAATGTGCAATGTACCATTGCTATGAAATAAAATTACTCATATTGTGCAAGCGACAGACTTTTTGTTTTTGTTTTTTTACAAAAGACTTTTATTTTTTTATATTTTACCTTTCTGTTCACCAATATACCTTGAAAACATTTATTGTAGCATATTAAATGTATCAGACCCAATTAAGCAGAACAAAGGTTGCTGACAGTGATAACAAAAAATGTGACACTAAAACTGTAGCAATGATACTGAAACTGAAAACTATGCTTTGTATCAGGAATAAATTACATCTTAAAATGTGAAGGTTATTTTAAAAATTTTTTTTATTCAGTAATATTTCAAATTTTACTGTTTATATTGTATTTTGATCAATTATATGTAGCCTTTTTTGCTTCAAAAACATTAAAGATCTCACAGAACCTAAACTTTTAAATAATATTCTTTTTAATTATAAAGAGGTTAAATTTTGATGGAATTATCCCAAAATTTCTCAAAAAGCCTGTTGTTCTGCAAGCCCTGTTACAGCAGACACGCTGAAGTATAGGTCTCTGCAGTAAGGTAATGGGAGCTACCACATCAGGGCGTTTTTACACCATGTTGCCGGTTTGTCTGGCGTCATAGTGAGGGTAGGTTTAGGGGTAAGGTTAGGTCCGGGGGATCATTTTAACTGCATGATTGAGAAACAGCCAGCTATTTGAAAATGCCCAGAATTTCAGAAACACCCACTTTTGCTCTGCAGAGACCTCAACCTCGACACACAGCACGTCTTTATACTATACACTTCAGCATCTCACTTCTGAGGCCACAGAGGCGGAGCTAAAGGCCGTTGTGGAATGTTGAGAGGCAGGCGGTGACCTCCGATTGGCCAGTTAACGGTGGCATATAAGGTTAAAGATCACAGCACTGTGTGATGGATGGCTGAACACATTCAGGACCTGTGAAATGGTGCCATAGCTGAAATAGCTGAACCTTTGCAGAGACTGGTGAACAACACACACACAAATACACCATTCTTACGCACACATGCCGTATGTATAACTGTCTTTGGATGGGTCTTCATTAGCAATCTGCATTGTTTCTGCTAAAGGGTATTGTCAGGTTCAGCTGGGTTGATGTGAAAGGAGATTTAAAGCTGTTGTTTACTAAGCTGTAGCTGTAACTTGTAAATATTGTGCGATTCGATTTGGATGTGCATGAGTGTGAGTGTTTGTAAGCAATCATACAATTACTGGTCAAATTGCTTCCCTAATTCTCTCTCAGATGTATGTACAACTACATTATGCACTCATTACGAGCGCCACAGGCTCACTGTATCACAGCATAAACAGCTTTTGCAAGTATTGACTATAAAGTGAAATAAAATATTTCGATGTCACTCCCAAAATGTAGCCAATACATGCATTGTTAAAAGCTGGAAGGAAGAAAGGTACCATTTTTATTCAGTTTCATTCCTGTGATGCAAAGCAGTTTGATGCAGTTTTCAGTGTTGCATGATTCTTCAGAAATGCCGATTTGCCGCTCAAAAAATGGAAACAGTTGTGCTTTATAATATTTTTGGCGAAACCATGAAATATTTCTCCAGGATTCTCTGATGATTAGAATTTTGAAATAGAAACTTAATTATTACAGCACAAATCCGTTTGATCAATTTCACGCATTCTTGCAGAAAAAAAAGTAATTTAAAAAATGTTACCCCAGAGTTTTAAACGGTAGCGTCGATCCGTAGGTAAGTAGATGGGTACATTTGTTATAATATGACTTACATATGACAGATCCTTCTTCTTTCCTTCTTTCAGTGGCAGGTGGAGGCTCAAGAGTATTGTCCTAATGCAAAGTTGGTGCTGGTTGGCTGTAAGTTGGATATGAGAACAGATGTCAGCACCTTACGAGAACTGTCCAAACAGAGACTCATACCTGTCACTCATGAACAGGTGAGTGCGCACGCACGCACACACACACACACACACACACACACACACACACACACTAGTATTTGGGATGAGGCGTAATATTTTTTTTTTTACTGTTAAAAACTATATGTGATATTGCCCTACACCAAGCCTACATTTAAACCTACCCCTTGCTGGAAACTTTATGCTTTTTTTAGATTTTCATAATAACATCATTTAGTATGGTTTTTCTAAGCCTTTTGAAATATGGTGACATTGGCAGCGTCCTCATAAACTTTCAAACTGTAATACCGCTGCCATACCCATGTCAATAAATACGTTTGTGTCCCCATAAACCACAAAAATCAACACGCTCACACAGGGGGCTACTGCTGCTACACAAACATGAGAACAAAGACACATAGTATTATACAAAATGTATTATACAAAAAATATGTATTTTACATAGTCTGCTAGCAAGTTAACAACACAAATATACCATGTAGGCTGTCAGTTCAGGGTCAAAAATAGATGCGGTTATTTAGGAGCATATGTAAATAAAAAAGTTTTATTAAGATTAAGCCCTGCCTTCCTACTGTTTGAAATATTTTTAGACGGAAGTATAGCAACTCACACTGCAGTTGACTGGTGGCACAGTTTGAAATGTCATGTCAACCGCTCTTATATTGCGTTTGAAACCATTTCTTAAGCGCGCAGACGCTAGAAGAAAGCTCTATAATTACACACAAAAACCAAACTACAGAGAGAGAAGTAGAAAATGCTCCCTCTGTTACGTCAATGCTCAGAGTGGGTCAACTCGCTGCAGCAACATTTCATTATAAAACACCTAGTTCTCCCTATAATTCTTCTCTGTAATGAGAATATAATTAAAATTAAAATTAAATTTTAAAATTAGAGTTCTGAGTGTTTCTACCTCAAATGGCCATAACGGTCAAATTGATTGTTTGCATTATAGAGGGTGTATAATTTCAGTTTTGCTTCTTTTTCACACTATTAAAGATTCTTGTCACTGTTGCCTAGCAACTTTTGTTCTAGTTGATTTTATGTGCGAATTCCAATCAGAAGTGAGCATCCCTGTGCCCTACTCCCTTCGAAGGCCCTTGAAGTGTGTTCTTTTAAGGGTGCATAGCATTTCTGTCTCCTATAAGTATCTGGAACACCCTTGGTGAAGGGAGCGATGGATCAAACGTTACCTTGACAACGCCACGCATCATTCAGAGCTCCAGTAGTTGTTGCAAATAAATATTACTTCTCATTATTGTTTATTTTTATTATTTAAATATTGTCTCACTTTGTCTTAATTACTATTCAACTTTTTAAAACTAAAAATGCTTAAACTTGCTTATACTTAAATCATATTTATATCACTGACACAATATTTTGGATAATTTTTTTGAGTGGTGGTATCATAAAATAAAAAGCAAGCATAGAATGTAAATATGAAAGGAAAGAAATGGCTTTCAGTTCAGTTTAGTGTGAACAGTCAAAGTGCCTGCTATGGCCATTCTAGTAGTTACAGAATTCAAGTAGTGTTAAAGCATTAGAGTCACAAATTACATGTTTTTGTTGTGAGGTGTATTAGATATGTTCATGTACTTTCACTGACCTTTTGTTGTAGAAAAAAATGTTCATGCATTATTTGTGCACCCCTTTCCTGAAGAAAAAAAAACCATTAGCTGACATGCACAAAAAGCACAAGAAGGGAGGGGATGAGAAAACGTTGAGTGGCGTGTTTATTTTTGCTTTGACATTTGGTTCAGCTTTTGCTGTAGTTCATATGAACACCAAAAAAGAGTTTCCATTAAAGAGCATGAGAGCGGAAGGAGTGACAAGGAAATTGAGAAACGAGACACAGTACAATTAATCTGACTTGTTTCTTTCCGTCTCTCAGGGGAGTTCACGAGCACGCGAGCTGGGCGCAGTTGCATATGTGGAGTGTTCGTCCCGAATGTGCGTGAACAGCGTCCGGGACGTCTTTCACATCACCACGCTGGTGTCCGTCAGACGTGAGGCCATCCCGAGCCTCAAGAGAAGCTCCTCGCGCCGCACTCTCAAGCGCATATCTAATCAGCCTCTACTGCCAGTCAGCTCACAGGCCACGCCCCTTGAACCCACCCCTACCCTCAGGGAGGACAGAGCCAAGAGCTGCACCATCATGTAGACTAATGCACATAGTCACAGTGTGTGTGTGTGTGTGTGTGTGTGTGTGTGTGTGTGTGAGAGAGAGAGAGAGAGAGAGAGAGAGAGAGAGAGAGAGAGAGAGACAGAGAAAATGAAGAGATGTACCCCAAAAAAGAGAGACATATTGTCCCATATATGGCCAATGGGATTGTACAGATGTGTGAATACATTATACAGAGCAGTTCTATTTATTAACTTCAAGTTTGCTTTTATTTTTATCATTGTGGTATTGCTTAGCTGACCTAAGTGTCACAAACTGTGTAAAGCAGATACAAAAAAATAATAAAAAAAAGGGTTTGGATTTTTTTGTGTGGATGGCTTTACTTTACCTTTACTGGAAAGACACTTCTTTTTGTTTGGTTTTTTGGTTTTTAAACAAAACTTCTCTAGAGATCACAGATCTGCAGCAAGCTCATTTGCGTGGAACTAAATCCCTGGAATTCCGGAGTTCTGAGAATCTTTCCCCAGCTTTAGCTATGATTAGCATTAGTGTTAGCAGAACAAAGACATCTGTGACTTCTGCTGTTCACTCCTTTACATGTGTGACAGCACCATCAGTCATGCTCCGTGACATTACAAAGACTTTATTCACACTATAGTGGAACACCAACGCAAATGCTGTCTAAGGATAGACGTGGTATACTTTTGCGAGGCAGAATTTCTGAAGTTAACGTGGGAAGTTGGAGTTTTCTGGGTCACACATAGCTAGCCTAAATATTTAAATTATGTCATTATTTTATCACCTTCATGTCATTTTAAACATGTGACTTTCACTATATAAGCACATTTTTCTAGGGTGACCATAAGAGCTATTTTTCCCGAATGCGTCCTGGCCAGGAATTCTATATTGCCTAAAATATCTAGGTTTTGGCTTTGTTTGCGTGAAGAGCGATTGGTGTATGACATCAGTTCCTTACATTTTCAAAAAGATACAGATAATCCTGGCAAGGACTTGCCTGGAAAAATGGCACGTATGTTCACCCTACATTTTTCACTATATTTACTTCTGTGATCCACAGAAGAAAGTGAAGTCATACAGTTTTGGAACAACATGAGGGTAAGTGAATGATTATATTTTTTGACAAATTTCATGGTTGGTTGAACTAGCCCTTTGAACTCTGATAACAATAGAAAATAAATTCAACATGTCATGCAGTTTGTAAAAACAAGCTACTTATAGTAATGCATTGAGTGTAATTTGCATGCCAAACCACTCCCCCATACATTCGGGTATATAAGATGGCAGCGTGCAACCACTCATTGAAAGAAATGTGGGGCTGCAGGAGATTTTTAGCCAAGATTCTTCTGCAATTTAGCAGAGAAATCCCCCTGGACCTACACACTGTGTGCTGAGGTCCTTTCCCTCAACAGGCCTGCTAAAAGAGCAATTTCCTACAGCTATATGGTCGTTGAGAGTGTCTCTCAAGATGTCTCTCTGACCATTTGCTTCTGGGTGCGGTAGTATCCTTACCTCAGACGACTGAGACGGCATTAATGGAAGGTACATGTCCACACTGTGAGCGCTCCCATGGAGCTTCCGAAAATCGGCTTCAATCCGCCCCACAGAGGACCCAGTGTCTCTTTTGAGGATTTGGATGAGGATAAGATGTTGATCACTGCATCAAAGGAGGTACTTTCGTCTTCTTCCAGCCAATGGCCGGAAGTAAATTCCCCGCCTTCTCCCGAGCGTTCAAGGCTTGATGATTGTTATCTGGACGTAACACTGCTTCCCATTATTAAGTCACCCTTCTTCCCCTGGCTGCTCCACCGGGGGTATGTCGCTGACCGTTCCATTGATCCCTCTTGCACGCAGGCTGGGGGCCTGGCTAGAGCTGGCTGATCTGGACATTTCAACTTAGTTATGCGATTCAGTTGGCCAGGCTTCCTCCCAAGTTCATGGGCGTCCTTTTCACATCTGTTCGCTTGGAAAAGGATGCCTCTGTTCTGCATGGGGAGACTGTGGTCCTACCGGTGAAGGACATAATAGAGCCTGTCCCTCTAACTGAGATGAAATTTGGATTTTGCAGTCTTTATTTCATCATACCCAAGAGGAACAGTGGGTTACCGCCAATCCAAAACCAAATCAAAGTAGCAGAGGGTGCCTTGCTCGGCTTTGGGAGAAGGGCACCCGGATCTCGATGGCCGGCTTATATTAGCTCACTTGTGAGATCGGTTGTGCAAACACAGGGATCTCAGCCATCTGGGGCTTCGGGTCAACTGGGAAAAAAAATCTGTCTCTTCAGGCCATGGTTAGACCCTGCATTTCAGAGGCATATAGTGGTCAACACAGATGCCTTCATGATGGGCTGGGGAGCTGTATCGAGGAGCATCGGGCTCCTAGACAGGACCTTGTCTGCAGTGGCATATCAGTTTCCTCGAATTGCTGGCTGTTCTGCTTGCTCTTCTTTTAAACTTTCTAAAACGATCCTGAAAGAAAGTCACAGTTTTGACAAACAACCTAAGTGGCCTAAAACTGATTCTAGAGCACAAAAAGTAATTAGAAAGTCCACAATAGTTATGTTTTTACTGCTCTTTAAATAAAAAGTATCATTGACTATGTGTTTTTAGTGCTATAAACGGGTCTGTGGTGCATCTACTAACCTCAAAAAGGTAAAAAAGGACAACACAGGGGAGGCCTTTCTCTGCAAGCTTGTGAAAAAATGGGCCGCTCATATTTCACTCCCCCTGTGGTGGGGAGCAGCAACTCATTTTCGTTTAAAGAAACATGAACGAAAACTGTGCATTTCTACTTCCATGATCTGTGAGATATTTTGAGATGAAATTTCACAGACAAATTCGGGGGACACCTGAGACTTAAATTTTGTACAAAGGAGAATAACAGGTCACCTATAATAAAAAAGAAAATAATAATACAAAATAATTAATTAAATTGTATAAAAGAAGTGCTTTATGCTTTACCACACAATATGAATTGTCATTGCTTTTAAACTCTCAATGCCTTGCCCCATAGATTTCCACTGTAAGTTTAACTCCACAGAATTGCAGTGTGCTTTAAATTGTGTGGAAACAGTGTATTTCACTCCAATTTATATTGTAGAGTCCAGGAAGAGTATTGTGCTTTAATAAGTCTATTCCAATTTGGAATAAAACCATAATCCAACCTCAAAGAGAAGCAACTCAAGAAATCCGGCTTTGTGCAGCATTACAATGTTCTGGATACAACAAACAGTGGTTATTTTTGTATGCAAATTCTCTTGAAGCCAGTTAGATGCACGAAAAAACCACTAGGGCTTCATATCAGGAATATGCAGTCATTGCCAAGGCAACTGTGTACAGCCCTTTGTGACATCACAACACAGACTAGCATGAGGGGATGCTGTTGCCGTGGTTTCTGGAAGGTCTATGAAGAAGTCCATCTATTTGAACAAACAGAGAAATGCATTCAAACACACACACAAACTGAGGTCATGCATCCAAAGCCCGAATGACGGATGTGTCAGTCTTGTTTGATTAATTTTACATGTTCCGTGTTATTGAACATTGCACACAATCATGTTGACTTACCGCCCTGTGCCTCAGAGACACACACATATACACACACATGCACACAGAGAAACATGTGGCATGATGAGCTTCTGACAGCAGCAGGTAGCTGAGGCTGCCAGCAACAGTCATGACCAGCAGAGCCCTACAGCTCAGGCTGAGTGTAAGAGGATTAGTCAACGTGTGTGTGCGTGTGTGTGTGTGCGTGTCTGTGTGTGTGTGTGCGTTTGCGTGTGTGTGCGTGTCTGACAGTTAGTCATCATGTGCTCTCTGAATATTCAAAGACACATTCTTCCCTTCAAAGTCCTAACACTGTTTTGACTCTGGAATGTGAAATTGCCCATTTGCTGAGCAAAACAAAAATGATGAACTAAAAAGAAGCATGTAAACGCATACAGCCCTAAAATGATTCACAAGCCAAGAAGATGATCAAGAGTGTCTCTAGAGTGTGTTTACGAGTATATCCATTAGGTTTTGGCAGTATTATGGGAACCAAATGTCCCTATGAGCCTAGTTAAACCATAAATCAGGATACCAGCACACAATCAGGAACCAGCTGGGCACACAATGGTCTCTGTAAAAAAAAAAAAAAAAAAAAAGATCACTTCACAAACATATTGAATAATTGTTAATGACAGTATAGAAATGCTAAATGATTTCACATCAGGTTTAGGGGAAGCAAAATGTAATTAGTTTAGTATATAACAGTAGAAGTCAGTGTAAAGACCCTATCATTGATAGGAAATCAAACGTGTGAGAGTGTGTGTGGCTGGCAGATCTTGTTGTATGGCAAAATGCCCTTTTGTCTGCTGGAAACCAAATGAACAGACAACAGGACTGAATTAGCATTCACATTAGTATTCCAGACTTAAATTCGCTTTTTCAACTGAGAGTTCACAGGTGCGACAAAAGGCAAAACAAACACAGAACTAAATATAAAATGCTGTGTGACAAGGTGACGTTTCTGTTCATCCGCCGTGCTCTGGTTGTTTATGACTGTTTTGTCACCACATGAATTAAGTTATGCTAACTCCAACCATTCTTGTAAAGGAGCAGTAACAAAAAACGTGGCCTGCAAGTTGTTTGACTGACAGTAATATATTGATTAAATTATTATCGACAAAAAACAGAATTTCAATATGCAGTATCTAAAAATGCCGTTTGAAATGAGCAGGACTATGATTTGTTCACAGGTAATCACAGACTTGTTCTTTTTCATACCAGGAGCAGTGTGCGTTTAACACAACGGTTCAACAAACAATACTGAGTAACTCAAATTTTAGGCATTGACAGTTAAATTGTAAGTTTGTGCTCCGCCAAAAAACAAATCAAGCCCTGGGTCTCGAAACACAGTAGCAGTGTTCTTGAAATGAATCTGTTGCACTTACGAAGGTCTCTTGTTCGATCCCTGAAGTTTTGTGTGTTTGAAACAAATAAAACGGTCATGGTTTGGTCATGGAGATCACTTGCCGCCACCTATTGGCGGATATAAAAAAAAAAGTAACTTTCATTTATTTATTCATGTTAACAATATACATTCAACAGTCTAATCAGCTTATTAGCAGTATAGGTCATTTCAATGAAATAAAAACAAAACAACATACGACTCGAACATTTGGATTGGTTACTGTAAATTTTGATTTACTATTTGAAGTTGCAGTCTCATTTCCTTGGCGAAATCTAGTCAGTTCTGTACAAGTCCATACAATCACTAATTTTGTGTGTACTAAAAGAAAACGTCTTGTTTTGAAAATTACTTCAGTTGAGCTTCATAGGTTGCTACATCGTTGTAAAAAAAATGAGCCATACACCATAAGTGAGTCTCCTGTACACTGAAGTTTAAGGTAATGTGTACTGAGCAGGAAAAAATATCAGCCTGCCTAAAGTGGTTTACTAGTCTTAGGGGGTTTAGCAGACTGATCAGACTGGTATTTCACTGGCAACCAGCCAGTCAGGCTTGGACACCAGCTGGCTACTAACTAAACACCAGCTTGTGCCCAACACCCCCAATAAAACCAACAAAACAGACAATCTAACCACTGTAGGCCGGTCCAGGCTGTTCTTTTCAGCAGAGTTTGTGTATGTCACTGGTGACAGATTTTGTGACTGATTTTGTCAGTGCAGTCTGTTTGTGTTTTGTTTGATTGACACATAAACACGGAGCTTGTGGAACACTCGCTGGTCAGACTGAGCTTCATTGACACTAAGTGAGTCTCTAAGCGCACTTTGCTCTCTGCATGTGTCCACAAATACACACAAACACACTTACAGAGTAAATAAATCCTGATGAAACACTTGCTTTGGTGTTGCCTAGGAAACTTTCAGCCCGTAGTACTGTGTGTGCGTGCGCGCCTTGACACTGGAGTTCAGAAGCTGAATGATGGAGAAGAATGTTGATGTGTTTTCCAGACGCGTTTGCTGCTTCTGCTTTTTAAGCATGCAAAGAAGGTTTATTGGTGTCGCCCAGGCAAGGGGCCAAACCTGGTGTAGAAAGAGGCGAAAAAAGGAGAAAAGGGAAGAGAGAGAGAGAGAGAGAGAGAGAGATGAAAATGAAGTCTTTGAAGAGTGACATGCACACTTGACATGCACAAACACTGTCAACATGCACAAACATTCACAAGCAAATATTTAGACGTCCTCTCTCTCTCAGCCGTGGCACTGATTGGTCCACACAGATGCTCTCGCTGTCTCTATCTTTGTGGCGCGAGCGAGCGGTTAAAGGTGAAGGCTCAGGGAGATTCTTTCTAGTCTGTCACCAGTCTGTCTGACTCCTGAGACCGGTCAGAAATGAGTTAGAGGTTAAAATGCTCTGTTTGATTTTGTCTGATGTAACAGAGGGAGGTTTATTGCCATTCATCTCAGAGGCAGCTGCTCGACTTGTGCAAATAAGCCATTTGAGTTCAGTTCTAGATGCAGGGTTTTTTTGTTAGTCAATCAGTTGAGCCACAAATACCATTTGACTAATTACTCAGGAGATGATGGCACGAATATGCTTACTGGTGAATGATATTTGAAAATGAAATATTTACAATAGAACAAATGTTTTTGGCCTCATAATTACAGTGTCTGCCAGAAAGGGCAAGTTGTTGACGCTAACTGTACAAAATGTAATTTACAATGGCTGTGTCTCAATGGCTTACTCACTTGAGTAGCACTTTTTTCAATAAGTAATTAATTCACCACAACAAATAAAGTACATTGGTGGTATGTGTAATAAAGTACATGTGTGGTATGAGTAAACTGGAAGTAGTTTGTCAATCTGTCTACTCTTTTATGACTACTGTGAACTCAGACATAGTTTTTTGTCACATATTGTTATTCAACCCTTGCCCCTTTAAAGCTGAAAAGGTTTGTTTGAATTGGCTGATGAGATGGAGGCAGAAAATGGCAGAGTTTAGGTGGACAGGAATTATTGGACTGAGCTCACATTTTGATAAAGAACATTACAAGGATGAAATAAAAAATAAACACACGCATGGATGAATCATTCACATTTAGACCAACAACAATTTATAAAATGGATAGATTTCATTGCATGATCACTTTAAGCAGGTCATTTTGCTTTGTGGTCAAGATATTCAGATCTTTTTTTTTTCCAAAGGGCTTGCAAACACCTCATATACTTGAATATGAAAAGAACATCAGAAACTGCTGACCAATTTTATGTTTTAATATGCAATGTCTATTTTAATTGGAGGGCTTCCTTTAATTTATCTATGGTCTCTCTTTTCCTCCTCATATTGTCTCTGCTAATTGTACAGAATCCGAGGCGAGATCAACACACACACACACACACACACACACACACACACACACACACACACACTACAGCAAAAAAATGACTGCTCACATTGATGACTGCATAATTACTGGGGCTGATGCTAATGTTAGTAGTACTAATTAACATTTTGTATTTAATTGCTGCTATCGTTTTTTCTAAACCCATATGACTTTGTGGAACACGAGAAAAGTGTTTAGGCTGCTCTTTTATGAACAATGACAATGAAAGGTGAACGTGAACCATTCAATCTCCAATAAATAACCGAAAAGGCTAATCTAATTGTGGAGCAAATGAATATATTTTTCAGTTTAAGGTTAGAGGTTAATGCAAGGGTAGCTCATCTTGTACTGAATGTGTAAGTGCAAGCAGCACCACAGCAAATCTTTTTGGGCGAAATTATTTTTGCCCGAGACTGAGACAAGTTGAACGCAATTGGGCAGAATTCCCCGCCCATCATGGCTCTCAGCCAATCCGATTCCCTCTCCTGGATGATTGACGCAGCAAGAGCGCGGACGCGGTCCCACATCGGCTGCTGACACCTGCTGCTTTACAATATGTCGTCCTGTTCCTCCGAGAGCACTAGAAAAACAACACTCATTCACACTTCAGACCTTCCTCTCGCTTTCTGTTCACTCTACGCTGTTTTCTCACCTCCCGCGTCTCTGCATACGCACACACTCATTTGCCTGTAAATCACATAGTGGCAAAACACCAGGGAAATTAAAGCAAATCAGTCAGCCTTCACACCTATGCTTGAACGCAGCCTAAACCATCACCCGTATCACTGTCTTTCTAAACACAAGCGCACATTCTCCTTCAAACCTGCACACGCTATCAGATTTGCCCTGCGCACGCCTCTAATTCAATCAGTCTGCCTCGTTTCTGTTCGCCTTCGATTACACCCTTGAGAAAAACCGGAGACACACACAGTGCGCGGTATTGTGCGGCAGGGCTTTAGGGCTGAGCTGACAACCGCAACTGCAGTCAGTGGGCAGCAGCTGCTGTAATACACATGTAGCCAGTTATCTGCTTTGGGACAAGAAAAAAATTGATATCACTCTACGAAGAGCTGAATAGTTGTTTTTCTTTTCTTTTTCTCCCCCTCAATCTTTGCTGATACACAGGAGAAGATGTGCTCAGTGAAATGCAATGGTCTGGCAAGGCACTTTATGTTGACAAACACTTTCATATATATATATATATATATATATATATATATATATATATATATATATATATATATATATATATATATATATATATATATGATTTTTTTTTCATTTTGTATTATATTTATATAAATATGTATTATATTGTAATTTTAGAAATATAGTACACATGCAGAGCCATTTATACACACACACACACACACACACACACACACACACACACACACACACACATTCCATATATTACACACAAAGCCACAAATATACATACAAATATATAAGTTATATAATACATTTAACAATTCTAAATTTTTTGTGTGCTGGTAGATTTTGTAGTAATTTTTATACATTTTATATATTTATTTAAAAAAGTATATGCTTGTAAATGTAACATTTTCTCTGTCACACACATGTATATATACAGTACATACTGCATATACACATATTATACACAGTCATAGTGTGTGTGTGTGTGTATATATAATTAAATTAAAACGGGTGACTTGCAAAAACTATAGAGCAGAGCACCGACCCCTTGGTTCCTTTAGTTTTTGGTTGACTTGAGCTGACATTATGTCTAGCCAAGTCCGTTTGCTGCCACTAATACTGCAGAATTCCCAGAAAGCAGAAAGGGTGAACAACAGTTATATTAGAGCAGTTTGTTGAGAGAAAGAGACAAGAGCTGATCAAGCGCCCTCTCTCTCTCTATCCCTCTCATCACAAGTCTCTATTTACACTCATAACCTCTCAGCTGGGCTGTTGTTCGCCACTTCACTTGATGAATTCTATTCACTTCTGTTCAACAGTTCTCTCTCCTCCTCCTCCTCCTCTCTCTCCCCCTCCCGTTCACCATTCATTGTCCAGGTCTCTGTGGATGTGTGCTGGCGCATATGTATGTAATCATATCTATATAGACTGCTAATGAGCTTATTGGAGCACAGACAACACACAGCGTACCCTGGCACACACACGCCTCAGGGGCCGCCACAGGGAAGGGTGAAATTAACATAATCTATCCTATTCACGCTCACATTCTCTTCTTTGTTTGCAGTAAACGAACTCTAACCCTTGACACCACGACTGTAAAACACCCACATACACACAGCCCTGCTTCACAAATAACAATCAGACGTGAAGCTTTCATTAAACTGACAGAAGAGCAGCCATCAGATTTTATAGCTTTGATAGACTGTAAATATTTGGCTAATTTGAACGTGTCAGTCCAGAGAAACCTTGCTTGCTTTGCAGATTCACCAAACGGTCGAGGTTTGGCTGGTTAGCATACAGCCAGGGCAGACAGATGCCATATAGGCTAACTGCTGCGCAGCTGCTTTAAAGGTACGGGTTCAGAAATGACCCATAAAGCGGGAGCCCTCTTTCCGCCGGCAGGGCAGTGACCTTGAGCAAAGCCGCATTGATATTATCACAGCACTCTGGGTATTGTATGAATGAAAAACACCTGCCAAATGAAAGAGAATAAAGGAAGCTCAGCACTTTTTCTAGGACCCTACACATTGCTGAAACAGGCACTTCCGTTTGATTGGTTTCGAGATTTGGGAATATAGCACAGATACACACACACGCACACACACACACACACACACACACACACACAGAAAAAAGAGAGGAAGACAAATCTGAAATGAATTGTCACTCAGGTGAGATGAAGCGTCTCACTATCACACACAAAGCATGTTATCTAAAAGACTAATTGCTATAAACTATTAAAAATTACAATATTACTTGTAAAAGAATATTCTTATAAAAAAGTAAAATAAAACGTTTTAGAATATTAAAAATGCACATACTATATACATATGTACTTCATTTAATATATAATATTATTACCATTTAAAATATTTTTTCTTTTTTTAATATTTTGGCATTTGTTTTATTCCTGTCGTAGCACAGTTTGAATTTCCAGCATCATTACTCTAGTCTCCAGTGTCACACGATCTTTCAGAAATCACTCTTTCATCATTAGCCTCTTTGATGCTCAGGAAACATTCCTTGTTGAATATAAAGTTCAGAGGAACGGCATTTTTTTGAACACTTTTGCCAGATATTATGTCTTTAATATCAGTTCTGATTACTTGAATGTCCTTCCCGAACAGTATTCATTTCCTCTCAAGAAATCTTACTGCTTACAAACGTTTGAACGGAAGTGTATATATAGCTACAGTTTTTCTTTTAATCCTTCTTCAACAATCATCATCAAACCCTGACGAAATCCCGTCCTTCATTATTGATGAGAGTATTCACAAGCAGACTCTGCCCCCTAGCGACATTCCACAGGCACTCGAGTAAAGTTTCTCAAGATCATTTTAAGAATGTCTAGAATCACTGAAATGCGTCTCTGGATAATGTCAAGACAAAAAAAAAAAGTGTTTTCTTTTCTTTCTAGCAGTCACATAGCAAACATATTCTTTATTATTTTTTTTAAAGCAACTTCATAAAACAAAATATTCAAAACAAACAGACATTAAAAATGAACATTTGTCATTGTCTTCACAGGGACTGAAGATGATTCGTTTTTTTCTATCGTTCAGTCGTAAAAAGTGTTTGTTGAGGGCTAATTCGATCTGAACCGCTCATACAAACTGTTTCACAAATCATTAAAATTGATTATTGCATATCACATGTGAAATGTCCTGATGGCCGTGTGTGATATCATAGGCTATGTATGTAGTGAAATCACATAATCTGATGGTTAAACTTTTTATTTCAGAGTTGAGAAACCATCTGATGTTGTACTGCATATTACTCTTCACTTCTGCTCAGATTAACTGCACGGTTCCTTAAAACGATATGAAAGGCCATTTCATACAAATCTATTGTCATAGATATAACTGAAATGCTAAGCAAAAACGATGTTTAAACAGTGAGCAAGAAAGTTTAAGGTGAAGAATGGTCTATAAGTGCTGAACTGGCGCCACCTAGCTCTCTAAAAACAAAGGCTTGCGAAGTAAAGTTAGCATGGATATATGGAAGCACTGGTTACGGATTATTAGTGGTGTTTGCTAAAACAAGAATTACTAATATTATTCCTCATACTTAGGATCAGGGATCTGAACAAACTATTAAGCCTATTAACACTTAAAACTATCAGACTATCATATGAACTTGGAGTTGAGCTCTTTTCAGTAAGCAGCTGCATAGAAATGTACCAAAAAAAACGAAACCGAAAACATAGCAACAAACACTGTCATCACTGTGATGAGTTTTGCACTGGCAGGCACTATTTGCTTTTCACAAAAAAATTTAAATTTGCTAGAAATCTGCTCACCCCCAGACCTTTCTAAATGTAGATGAGTTTGTTTCTTCATCAGACGGATTCGGGGAAATGTAACTTATTGTAACTGAGCAATTTAACTTAACAACAGCTCCTCTGCAGTGAATGGGTGCCGTCAGAATGAGAGTCCAAACAGCTGATAAAAACATCACAATAATTCACTAGTAATCCAGTCCATCGCTTGTGAAGAAGATGCTTTTAACTTGCTTTCGGCTTATATATGAGCAGCTTACTCTATTCATAATATTGTTTTTGTATCAGCTGTTTGGACTCTCATTTTGACGGCACCCATTCAGTGCAGAGAATCCGTTGGTGATTTAATGCTAAATTACTCCGAATCCATTCTGATATTCACCTACGTCTTGGATGGCCTGAGGATAGGATGAATTTTAAAGAGCCCCTATTATGGGTTCATATTTTGGTTTTTGGACTCCCCAACAACAGGTTGGCAAGCATGCAAGACCAAAAACCACTTTCATTTTGGTGGATGTGTGCAATGTTATAGTGCAAACCGATGTTTTATTCACTTATAGCTGTATACTGCATGAAAGGTCACCTTCAAAAATCCAAAACAGGGGCACTTTCAGCAAATTTTCATTTTTGAGTGAACTATCCCTTTAAGGCAATACACAAAACGCACATCATTCCTAAAATCCTTGAGAAACAAATGCATAAAGAATGTCACGGTAACAATCTATACAACTGGGCCCATTTGTAAAAACATTTAGACTGGATTTCTCTGGCCAACCTATCCACAGACAGCCCTAAAAACGCTCTCAGATAAGCTATGTGTGCAAATATCCAGCAGAGAGCAGTAACATAACTCCCCTTTGGGTCGCCAGCGCTTCCCGTAACTCCTGCTCACCTAACATCCCTTTCTCTTGCAAGTCCCGCCTCCTACTGTCTCCTTCTCTCCATCTTCTCCTCCCTTAACCCTTTCAGTAAAACCCGTTTAACGTTCACTGTTCTCTCTCCCTCTCTCTCCTGCCTTGCCCTCGTCGCTCCCGTGTCCTGATTGGTTCCAGATCTGCTCCACTCGCTGACTCGACATTCCACAGCTGGCCACAGCACCGTTTCACCTCGAGGCCTTGCCAAGAGCCGAAGGAAAAAAAAAAAAAAAAAAAAGAAAGGCAAGAAGAAAATGGGGGAAAGTTAACAGCTGAAAAGAATGAAAGTAGAGATAAAAGAGCAAAGTGTAAGCTTCATTCCCTGTACTGTTTGGATTCAGCTTTTACATGAGCTCATCGTAGCGGCTGAGATCAAGCAAGCCGTTACAGTGAGGTCAGACTTCCTGTTGGGCAGCTCTGTGTCCAGCGTGAGATTAGAGAGAGAGAGAGATGCTGCTGTGCTCGTGAAAGGCTCATTCTCATGCACTTTCATCTGACTATTTCTGTCCGCTGCTCCTTTTTTCTGGTTCTGCACCGCTGAACTTCAAACATACCAGCGTTTCATCTGATGTGTAATTATTATGATTATCATTTTCAGATTGATCCGTGGGGGACCTGAAATCTGACCCAGAGAACATCTAATTCAGGTGTACACATTTAAAAAAAAAAAAAAACCAACAAAAAAAGTCACAAAAAATAACTTCAAAAATCACAGTCTGAAAAGAAATACTGTTGTGGTGTTACCTCGCTCTTATAGTTTGGAAATTTAATAGAGATTCAAGACTTTTTTTGGTTGGGGGGGTTGGTTGGGTTGTTCCCTTTTGGCACTAAAGAATAACTATGACATAAAGGACATCAAAAGTACGCGTATAAACTGGATTTCCATAACAGGAAACAAAAAAATGATCTCCCACACTAGCCAATCCAAACAGCTTCTCTGAGATGGTGGAATTTGATTGGTTGACAGGCTTAGATGGATTTGATAGAGTTTTGTCTCTGTTGATTTTGGTTGATCATCTGCTGCGCTCTACGCAGCTCTTTCAACGTCTCTGGAAAATTAACACAAAAACAAAACTGTGGCTCTTTTTTTTTCTTAAACGTAAATTCTCTCAGTCAGTTGCTGCCGTAGCAGATTTTTTTCCCTAGGTGTTTCAGACATATCCAACATTATTCGCCCTGTTCGTTTAACTCCATGTCTGAAACGAGAATGTTTTTTTCAGCTTCTTCGGAGGGGGTGGAGTTAGTGCGGCTGTACCGAGCGCTCTCATAGGCGCCCATGGAGCCGAAGCTCCGCCTGCGATACAGATAAATCCCTCCCACCACCAGAGCAATCAAAACAAGGGCTGCAACCAGGACCTGAATCAATACATGGAGATGATCGACCTCAGCTGCAAGAAAGAGAAAAAAATATTCAAAACATCTTCATGGATGTTCAATTAATATGTTTTACAACTAAAAATGAGGTTAAGAATTATTCCAACTTACAATGAACTACAGGATCGGTTGTGGCTCCTACTGAAAAGAAAGGAAAGAGGAAAATTGGGCTCAAAATGTGTTTT
Organism: Puntigrus tetrazona; assembly: GCF_018831695.1. Lineage (NCBI taxonomy): Eukaryota > Metazoa > Chordata > Actinopteri > Cypriniformes > Cyprinidae > Puntigrus > Puntigrus tetrazona. The sequence continues at coordinate 20,710,222 of NC_056701.1, read as the reverse complement.
ATTATACTGTATACTATAATTATATTAGAATTTCTGTCATTCTTAGCAATTTTTTATTTATTTATTGATCGCCTGTAATAATGTGCTTTTTATTGCTGTGCCTTCTATGCAGAAAAGTAATTTTAATATTATTACTCACGTTATTTACTTTGTTCACTTTATATAAATAGCCTTTTGTATTATATAGGTAATTTTGTTTTGGAATATGTATACATGTATGAGTGTGTATGCATATACACACATATGATTAAGACTTGTTTTTGTATTTATATGATTTATATAAAATTTTATTTCAGATTAATGTCAATTTTCTGATATTTAACAGTTTTAGTTTTGTTTAACAAAAACAACACTGATATAAACATTTTTTTCAACATTAAATGAGCAACAGTGGGTTAGTCTTTGTTGCTTCATCTTTTCAATAACAACGCCCCATACCTCGTGGTCGTTTACAGATGACTCCATGTGTGCGGTTTTTGCAGGACCCCGGTCTCCAGAGGCCCGTGTTGCTCTGAACCCAGAAGCAGCTGTTGGCGGACAGCATGCTCAGATTAGCGTCCTGCTGCTCCCAGTTACTGTAGTCCACTACTTGACTGTCTGACCACTCCAGACTGCCTTCTGTGGAAGCAAACACATTCACACAGGTCTAGATAAAGGGGATCCAAACTGCGTAGGTCATTAAAGGAAACAAGTGTTGTTCATTAAACTTCTTGCCTTTGGTGTTAAAGATCATTCCAAGCCAAGCGCCGTGGGCCTGTTGTTGAAAACTCTGCATGTGCTCCCATACAAAACTGTTCTCGTTTTCATCTAATATCGATAACAGCTTAGCACCCACTGACAAAGGAAAAACAAGGGTACTTAAGTTATTGTGTGTAATACATGCATTATTACATATACAATACATTATTGTGTGTAATATGTTCCTGTGCTGTTTTTTTTCTGTGTGTAGACATTACCTTTGTTACACATTCGTATGGCCTCATGTTTAAATTGTAGCTCGTGGAGGATGAACGAGTAGCAGTGATTTCTGAAAGGAACCCAGGACCAATTACCTACAGGATGTGGGCAAAGACCCGGATACATCCACCTGTGTTCTATCGTTCTCTCTGACACAAAGACACAAGCAAAAGGCTATTAGAACACACCTGCCAAATTTGTACAAAAAAAAAAACACCACAGATGAATCCAAATAAACACTAAAATGGAAAACTAGCATACTGTACTGCATATGTACTACATATATATATATATATATATATATATATATATATATATATATATATATATATATATATATATATATATATATTTTTTTTTTTTTTTTTTTTTATACACATACATACACACACACACACACACACAAACTCAACTTTGGATGCATACTGCACTTCATTTGGAAATTCAATGCAAATAAATAGTACTAGTAGTATGAAGGTTTCCTTACCTCTGTTAATTTCACAGATAGCAGCATTTAATTTTGTATTACAAGCAGCCACAGTCCACTGGCCTTCAATGGTCATGTGACCACATCCATACATCTGATTAGGCTCTCCATCCCGCCAGTCACTGAATGTGAGCTCCTCTTCACCCAACCACGAGTAGCTCCGAGCCTGGAAATACAAGAAGCGCTTGCTGAAGCTCTGAGACATGAGAGGAAGAGACACACGAGACGCACACAATGCCTCACCCCATCGTTGTGTAGCCCGATCCAGGCGGGTTTGTGGAGAGTGCTGAGGAGGAGGGTGAGGTAGGCGTGCTGCCGAGGATCCCGCACCGCTGCCAGCGACCCGTTAACAGATTCACACACCTGCACAGCTGTGTACCAGTCCAGAGGCTTCTGCAAGATCCGGTACTGCACGCCATCAAACTCTAATGAGCCACCCAGTAATGGGGGAAGAGGGTCCACGCCAGGGGGCAAGGCAGGGTCTGGAAACACATGCACAAAAGATATTATAGTGGTTCAGGGTATATAGCATAAAATGCATATCTTTGACACTGTCCCACAAAACCAGTAATAAGTGTCAATTTTTCAAAATTTTTATTTATACATCATCTGAATGAATACGCTTTCCACTGATGTATTAGGATTATGTATTTGAAATATATTTGAAATATACCTTTAAAGTTGTCCAAATGAAGTTCTTAGCAAACCATGTTACTAATCAAAAATTATGTTTTGATATATTTACGGTTGGAAATTTGCAAAAGATCTTCATGGAACGCAATCTTTATTTAATATCGTAGTGATTTTTGGCATAAAAGAATAATCTATCATTTTGACCCCTACAATGTATCTTTGGCTATTGCTACTGAATATACCCAACGACTTAAGACTGGTTTTGTGCTCCAGGGTCACAGTTGTGTGAGCATGTGAATAGTTTGAGATATTCTTGTACCTTTATCCTTCGTACAGATGAAGCCATGTTTCTCTGCATCACACCTGCGAGACGCCCACATGCCCATCATCCGGGGAGGACTGCCATGGAGAAGAACTATGCAGTTACCCTAATGGGACACACAAATAATCATAGATAGGTGGATGACCGGATTTCTAAATGCTAAAGATTGTAGATGGGCAAAGAGACGGACAGATAGACAGATAGATACCGGGCTTTTCATTTGTCTGTTGTCCACTGGTTCTCCAGGGGCCCAGTTAGTATAGCTAAGGAACCCAGGTTCAAACCACCTGAACTGAGCCTGTGATTCTGAAGTGAGGCCCACCCACACATGAAAACTGCTGTTGGGCAGCAGAGTCACAAGAAACGCTGAAGAGAGAGAGAAAGAAACAGATCAAAAGCAGAGCCTAGTCTGTTTCCATTCACACAAATAATGCAACACACAACAAATTGAGGGCTTTAAGCGCCAGAGACATTGGAGCATGTCAGTCCCAATATTCATAAAAGCTGTCTATGATTCTTATACTTTCACATTTTGTGTATTTTTTTTGAGTGTGAACTATCAAGTTAATGTAACCTATAATGTATCCCTTCTGTGGTGTGTGTGGGGGTTTTTTTACCCTGAACTCTGTGGTTTGGCACTGTCACTAGCGTGGCTCTGTGTGTCAGACATGTCTTGGAGGCAGATTCCCAAGTGCTACGACTCGACAGCTCTTCTCCAAACACCTTATAACACTGTTAGAACAAGAGGGAAATGCAGAATGCAGAGATTACTGATTTAATAAAATGAATATTTCTGTAAGAAAGCAATTTTCAAAGTAATTGTTTTTTGCTAGATCTTTATATTCTTACATTCCTAACGAAAAAAAATAAATAAACTGCTTCATCACAAGAGGAAAAATGCTCCCTTTTGGCTGCTGTCACCTAGCAATCAGAATTTTACAACCGCTCCAAAAAAACCTGTCAAATACAGATAGCTTTTCTGTATGATTTATTCCGTTTCTGGCAGCAACAAGTCCCGCCTAACAATATTTCTCAGCGAATTTCACACGGACATCTCACATTAATGAAATGTGAGACAATTGTAAATGTTTCACAATTATGTAGATGATAATGAGCTAAAGTGCAAAACACTGTGAAGAAGAAAACCTTTTTTTCACTACAGTGCAGCCTCTGTGGAAGTGAATTTTCACCTTGCGTAGAAAAGGGCTCCAGCCCTGAGGGCAGCCGGCAGGTATGAGAGGAGGAGCGGGAGTGGGAGGGATAGTACCTGTCACATTCACCCTCTTACACACGTACGGCAGATCGACGGGACACCTCTGATCTGACCAGTCACCTGAGAAAACATTCAACTACTTCACTGAACTCACTGCCGCTCAAACTTCAAAAGTCTTTTCTTACGTTTATTTTAAAATAAATACATAAAATTCAAAGTGAAGACACGTATTTTGTTTCTGTATGTGTGTAAAAGAGACCGAACCTTTTGAGGCGGAGATTTGGACACATTTGGGCTCTTTGCTGACTGGTTTAGGCTGTCCTAGCCCCCAGGACACATAATTGAGCACAGAATGATCAGACCACCTTAATCTCCCATCGTTCTTAAAACTGTGTAAGCCAATCCACCACAGGTCATTTTCTTTGCGGGACATCTGAACACAGTAAACACTATTACAAACACATTTCATATAACATTTAACCTTAGATAAACATCTTTATGCAAAATATTGATCTTTGACTTTTACCTCATATTATCTTCTGTGATACGCAAAATAATACTTTTATGGTGCTTATAAACTCAAATAAATATAAACTCTCTCAAAATCTGTACATATTTTCCCTTAGGTATTAATATGTACCTTTCAAGTACTAACATGCATAGTTTAGAGGTAAAATGTACAAATGTGTGCCTTTTAAAAAGGTACCGCCACAGCTTTTGTACCACACACCTTTCTGTACCTTACCTTTTTGGGTGAACTAATCCTTTAAGCGCTGTTAATTTAATGTCATGAGCAGACCTCTTAGAGGACAGTGTTTGGTTGTGTGTTTACCTTGCGTAAAGTGCTAACCAAAAACTGATTCTCCTTTGGAGAGTGCATGGAGACCAGGGAGGCGTCGAACCAGGAACAGATCCTCTGAGCCTGGTCCCAAGTGGAGCGATGTTCAAACATTTTATACTGGGCCTCCTCAAAATCGACCCATTCCAAACCAGTGTCTGCACACACAAACGTGTAATAATGTCTTAGATTATTTATTACCATTATTTAGATTCAAAATCATACTCGGCTCACAGTATTACTGTCTTAAGAGTGCAATGCCACAGACCTTCATTGCTCTCAGGTTCTTCTTCCATCTTTCCTTTTGGTATTTTGCAGATCCAGTCCAGCTCAGACTCGCAGTGTGACACCAGCCAGTTGGTGTCAGCCATGTTAGCTGCCCCACACTCAGCAGACCCATAATTCCCCCTGCCAAAGTTCTGATAGGACACCTGAAAGACAAGAAAATAAACTTTACATGTTAGATTTTAACAAAAACATACTATGTAGGTCCAGTGTTAAAGAAACAGAAGCAAAAAACACTATAAAAATGTTTATACACTATAAAGGTTTTTTTTTTATGGCAGTGGTTCTCTACCAGGGATCCAGAGACCACTAGAGGGCATAAGCATACTTATGAGACATACTTACAAAACAAACATTAAAACTTTAACAAACAAAAAAAAGAAGTCATCATTATCATGATTTAACCCCTTCAAAAACCCTTGTTTTTATCTTTGCAAAAACCAGGATTCTCATGGTCTTGAAAAACCTGGATATATATGAGAAATCTTGATTTTAATAGTTCTAGACCTGGAAAAATCCTAAAAATAAACTCAGTAGGCATTTTTGTAATGGATATATATATTTGACCGGTTATGCAAATCTTTGATTTTTAATATATTTAATAAATTAAATAAAATTAATTAGCTCCTAAAGGTTTTGGAACTCTGAAATGTACTTATTTTAATTACAATTATTATAATTTTTTGGATTACTTAGATACTGTAACTATAAATATAACTTTAGTAGGACAGCCCATAGATTAAAATATGTTTTGTGTCTTTAAAAGTATTAATATGGGGGCCTTGGAGTCGAAAATATTGAGAACATTTGCTCTGTAGATGTCTAGTACAGTTTTTTATCTTATATATGCCCACAGCCCCATGGATAACGTCCAGAAAACTGTTCCTCTTAAATCATACTGAAAATCATTAATCATCATGAATGGCTATTAAAATAGCTTAGTATTATTAGAATAATTTATATACATTACACACTGGTCTAATGCAATAAAAATGAACAGTATTTTAAGTAACTCACAGCCGATCCGTCACTCCATGTCCAACTGTCACTATTCCTGCGAGAAATACCAATCCACAGCCAGTGCTGCTCGTGATCCTCCGCCTCCCTGTCCACACAGCCAATCAGAAGGAAGAGCGGTCAGACACTACTATACTTTTAATAGGCCCCCATCATAAAATCTTAACTTATTTTACAATGAACAAACACAACCTCAAAATATTCTGACAAGCGGTATTTGGATGTAAAACTGGTGTAAAATTGTATTCATTCTCACACAAGCCCTCGCACATTACAAACACACAGTGCTGCTTTAGGGCTGGATTTTAGGCACTTACCCGAAAGCCTCATGGAGGATCTGGAAGACATAGGTCTCTTCCTCTGGCGTGCTGAAGCTGGCGAGCTGAGCTCCATGTTTCTGGCAGAACTTATGAGCTTGAATCCAAGTCAGTCTCTTCTCCAGTGCACCTGCATGAAAGACCTGCAAAAGCACAGTGATGAGTGCACCACACACACCCCAATACAGACAAACACACACACACACACACAACACACCAGTGCCGGCCAAAACTCTTAATTCGTTCACTTGAATTGAATGGACACACTCCCAGGATGCTGAACTGGATTTGTATTGAAATAACAGGAAGAAGAATTTTAACCCAAAGTAAAAACTTTGCTTGCACTTTATTTTACAGTATGTGTACTAACATGTACTTACAGTGTACCTACGTAAGAAAGTACTGGTAATACAAACATGGGTAGGGTTAAGTTTAGGGATCGGTTCAATGTTAGTACTTAATTATTACCTAGTTTTTGTAATTATTACAATAGTTATATTATGTTTTATTCCCTGAAAAGTAAAATTAAGCTGATTTATTATTGTCAAAAAAAACTATATAGCCATTAATGAGAAAATACATTTTAATGCATCATTTTCCTGCTTAAGCATCAGTGAAAGTCTGCAGCTTTTGTAATAGTTGTGTGTATATCTCAGTTGGTGTGAAAAGATGGATCTCAAAATTTCCAGCCACAGCTGGAAAGAAGTCAAATATGCAGAAGATGCTGGAAAACCAAAGAATGTGCAGGACCTGGAGGATTTTTTTTTTTCATGAACAGCATAAAACATAATAAAACATGAAAACAGCCACAGATCATCCAGATAATAACATATAACATATTAATAAGTATTAAGAATCAAAGGGGAGTTTTTAAAAAATAAATTCTGAAATTATTTAAAATATATTTATTTTGTTTCTTGGACTACATGTAAACATCTGTTATGTGAAGTAACTTATTCATGACAGTACCTAATAAAAAATTAAACGCACTTTTTATGATCCTTCTTGTTTTGTAGAAAATTCTTAACATTTTCAAAGATTCATAGAGACTTTTGAGCAAAACTGTTAAACTAGAGCCATCTGGGGAAAATTAATGTTTTCTTTTACCAGTTTTATAAACTGAATCTTAATAATTAGTAAGTGTAATATATGAATTTATAGGTGAAATTTCCACCATGTTTTGTTAATACAGAAAGTCATGTTGTTATATATTCATGCCTAGTCATTTAGCATTTTATATTTGGGCAACAATATAGTTTACATTTAATAATGATACAAGCAATCAAGCAAGATTTGCTATACAGTATAGTATATATGACCCTATGTGAATATACAGTAAATGAAGTTAATACGTTTGGATATAAGTAATACATAACTAACTTAATTTAAAAAGCTGGGTGTTACTGTATGCATGCATATAAATCTAGAAATATAATATATAGGTTTTTCAACTTAATAATATGGTTTACTTTTTGCAATGATATTACATTGATTATTACATTTAAAGTTACAGTTCTACAAATGCAACACAAATTTGAAAGCATTTAAATTATGAATGGTGCCCAATGACAAACACACCTTGTAGCAGTAGCGGAACTTATTGGTGCTTTTCCATCCCGATGGGCATGATCCTGTTAGAGAGGGCGTGGGCTGAGGAACAGGGGGGCTGGGGATCAGAGACTCCTGATTCTGTTTACAAATGTATTTGGAGCGGACACTGGCACAGTCCTTCACCTCCCACAGACCCATGGCCTGCCCCGCCACCATCACCACACAACCTCCTTTTATCTGTGCTGCAACAGAACAAGACGAAAGCCAGGTTCATCCTCAGAACGTTGATAGAGGAAATGACAGACAAACACAAGTTATTCATGCTATACACTTGCACCTGGTTGGTCTCTGTTCCAGTTGGTGTATGCGAGCTCCTCTCCCGTTATCCAGTGGAACGTGCCGCTGCTGTTCTCATTATACAAGCCGAGCCAGAACTGATCGTCAGATCGTCCAAACACCAGGCTGCTCACAAAGGCCTGCTCAAACCTGGAAACAAGCACATGTGCACCTCATAAGTCACTTCATAATTCATCGATTTCGGGAAAGAGCAAGCTGAATACAAATCCAGTCCATGCTGCTAGGCTTGTGTCCAGTACCTGTTGTTAATAATGACGAGTGTGGCATTGTTGCTAGCGCACATTCCTTTTGCATCATTAAAGGTAAGAGATTCTTCTCCAACCTTGAAGCAGGAAGGACTGTGCCATCTCCAACCCTGAGAAGATTCACCAGAAGGAGAGAGAAAGTGTGCTGTGTTATAAAAAAATAATACATTGGTAAATGTTTCTGAACAGTGCAGCATATTTTTTAGACTAGTTATTTTTTGCTAAAATTTAATGTACGAGTAAAACTGTAAAGCGTCCATCTATCTATCTATCTATCTATCTATCTATCTATCTATCTATCTATCTACTTAATTACATTTTCTTATTAAATGCATTAACACCAGTATAAAGCTGGACTAGCTAGAAATTCATGCTGGTCCTGTCAGTATGTGGATTTATCCTAAATGTATATGAATTAGACCAGTGGCAAAACAATTAAACATGCACACACATGCATGCTTTCAAACACAGGCACCCACGTTTTAAGAAATGTATCTAAATTACACGTCAGCACTAGGCAAGAGGCAGTAACTTGACCTGACTGCCGGCTGTCTGCTCTGCTGTTTAAGACATTACAGAGAGTCAGATGTGTTCTCTCACTGCAATGATAAACTCACTACGACTCCAAATTGAGTAGTCTGTTCCAAAAATGAAGATTAAATTGTTGAAGCTAGATTTTTATTTACCGAAAGGGCTACAATTCAGCAAAGGAATACAGAGATAATGTCTTGCAAAATTACTGAAAAAAGAGGGAGATTAATAATAATATGCAGTGTAGATACAGTATCATTCAAAGGTTTCTAACGTGATTCTGACATGCTTCTACACGGATAAAATCCACTCAGCATTAACACTTAACATTAACACTAAACACACATATGCATAAATCCCACAAAACATTTCTATTTCAGCAAATTATACTTTTGTCATTATAATCAATATTATTATTATTTTATTTATTCTTTTTTTTGCTGCAATATTTACTTGACAGTTAAGCTTATTCTTCCTACATGACGTTTTGAAAGTTTAGGGGCTGATGAGATTTTTCTTTTAAGTTTTTGAAAGAAGATTTTGTTCTCACTATGTCTTTTTATTCTCACTAAGTCACTTAGTATTTATTTATTTATATTTCTTTATTTAATCTTTAATAACCTTTCATTCTTTTTATTTTATTGTGTCTGCTAAAGAAATTAATGCATACTTGCAGAATAGAAGTGTATTAAAAATCTTACTGACCCCTAACTTTGAATGGTGGTGTCACGATTCCAAAAAATATTTTGAAGCACTGAACGTTCTATCAGTGTTCTAAATTGTTGGAAAAAATGAAGTTTGAATTAACTAACAAATTGTATTTAATGTAAATGTATTTCTTTTTTCCTTTTTTATTCTTTTCTATTTTTTGCCTGGTGGTTGATAATGCAGGGGATCTCTGAATCAAAAAACACCAGATGGCAAGGACCCAGAACACCCAAGCAACAAGCCAAAACATCAGAACTCATAAAATCAGAAAACCTTTACAACCAGACAGCAACATCCTGGAAAGTTTTGCATCGATGAGACAAGATTTATTTAGGAGGAAAACGTAACTTGGTCAAACAAACAGTTTTAAAGCTTTAGGGTATCCACTAGTAACCTCTGACCTCTGACCTAGGCGATGGCACCCAGGGTCACAGTTCTTATTTAACAGATGCTTATTACCAGGGTCACAGCAAGGTAACAGCAACACTCCTTTAAAACAAAGTTTGGTGTAGAGCTGCTGTAGATCTGGATGAAGTGAATGGAGGAATGACATGTAAGGCAATGAGAATGAAATGCAACTAATGTATGCATATTTCATTTCTGCGTGCTTGCTAGAGTAACTTGGTCCATGACCTTAAACTTTTTGTCCTCTGTGAGCAAACAGTTATGAGTTATGAAGACTAGCGTGTGTGAGTCAGACTTCTCTGTTTACTGTATGCTTGTGGCAGGTCTGGAACTACTGACCACATCTGGAGTTTTAACAGCATGACACAGCAGCGACTCTGAATAGAGTCTTTATGCTGAGAGAAAGAGAGCAACAGAAAGTATGTAGGGGGAGAAATCCAGCTAAACAGAAGTAAAAACAGAGCACTGCAGGAGCTGCTGAGAACAAAACAAGAAAGGGTAATTAGAGAATTAAAAGTAATGAAAAAGGAAGAATGAGAGGTATAAGGAGAAAGGCAGCAGAGTGAAACACCAGTGTGATTTACCCGTTTGCAGCCGTGGTCCTCTATCCGGTCGTCTGCCTTCTGTGCTAGTTTCTTACAGATCGAGGGCAGTGAGTAATTACATGGGCTATCGTTCCAGCGGCCCTCCTACAAAACACACACACACACACACACGTACTGTGTAATGAGGGGTTATCATTATGAAGCTGCCATAAATTTAGACTTTTAGGATCACTCTCTTAATTACAAGTAGAAAGAAAAGCAGATTTATATCCATTAACATCCTTCTGACAGTTGAAAAGGGATAAGGTTCACTACAAAACACACTGAGCATTAACTCACTGTACTTTCTACTCAATCCTCACAAAACTGCTCCAAAAAATGTCTGGCTATTTCACCCTAAAATTATACTTTTTGTCATGATTTTTTTTTCAATGCATTTTTTGCATTTTTTTCTTGACAAGTTTGATCTACACTATCATTTAAATGTCTGGCTTTTGACTATGCTAAAGTCACTTAGGCTTATCTACATTTGTTTAAAAAACAGTAATACTGTAAAATAGTATTACTAAATAAAGCAACTATTTTTGAATGTAGTATATTCCTGTAATGGCAAAGTTGAATATTCAGCAGCCTTTGCTAAAGTCTTCAGTGTCATGTAAATCATTCAAATATGATACTCAAGAAACATTTTTTATTATTATCAATGTTGAAAACAGTTTTGCTGCTTAAAGGTTTTTTTGCTGAAAAACTTGATTCAACACATACGTTGATTCAATGTGAATAAATATATTAATTTATCTAAAAAAATCATTCTGCAATCCTACTCTTCTTTGGCTTGGTTCCTAAACTAATAAAAAAAACCTGTACATTTTTTGGCTGTTTAACGAATTGCTTTTGTTCCTTTTGTGTTCTTTGCTTTTAATAAAAGTGTCTGCTAAATGCATAAATGTAAATGAATATCTCTGATTAATGATATCACAAATGAAACGTGTGCTATTAAAAGTAAAGCTAACTGATCCAAACGTCTGAATTATATATATCTATATGCATATACATTTCTATTTATATATACTCACAGGCCCCCAGATGGTGACACAGTCCTCATTAACATTTCGGAAATTGTTGGGTTCGAATGGATGCCAGTAAGTGAAGATGACCGGAGTGCGATCCGTCCATTCAAAGTTCATCTGCATTTCTATATCATGTAGACCAATCCATAGCTCCTCTATATCTAAAAGACAGGAAGATAGAGAGTCTGAAACACTTTTTTTGACAGAAAATGACATACAATATGTCAAATGCCAAATGACATAAAAGTTACCTGCTTCCTGAGAATATATCTTTAATTAAGTTTACTTTTACCCCACCGGCAAAATTGAATGATGTTTATGTTCAAAACGAAGAAATAAACATTTTTATTTTACTGGAAAGATAACAATACTCACAAAGCAAATGTGTTTCTGTACATTTATGAATAGGCATTTGCATGTGTATACCTTTCTTCATATGCTTAGTGATGAATTCAAGCTCTGGAAGGGTGTGGATGCTAACCAGGTTAGCCTCCATCTTTTGACACATTTTGTGGGCGGAGCTCCAATCCAGGTTGTCTGAGTTCAACCTATAGCAGCCCGCCTGGAAGTTTTGCCAGCCTACGTCACACTGGTACCGCCCATCAACTGCCCAAGAGTCTGTATCACACACAGACACAGGTGAGATCCTCAAAACCGAACCAGACTTTCAGGTACATTAGCAGAATCTTAAAGCTAAAACCTCTCGGCTCGCTGAAAAACATACAATTTTAGGGCAAGATACTCAAATTGCATGGCTAGAAGAACAAGGTTTACCTCTGAAATAAATCAAGTGATATTTAATTATTTAAAGTATAAGTGCAAGCAGTGGTAACATTGCTCTGTACATTTATGTGTGAACCACAAGCCAAAAATGCACACACACATACTGAACGCATACCAGTGGTGAAGGGGTCGAGTGTGGCGTTGGGTCGTTTCTTGCAAATGTAAGGCAGAGCCACTGAACAGTCCCGGTTGTGCCAGCGACCCTGAGCATCAGTACTGATCACTCCACAGTTTTCCTCCTCATCATAGCTTGGCATTTCTATAACACACACACATCCGAGAGATAAATTAGATAAAAATACATCCTTTCTAATGCAAATGAGCTCTAAGAACACTGACAGCAGAAAAAAATGGAAAAAGTCTTAATGTAACATACTGCTTTATATTTAAGAAAAATATACAGTCAGCTAGCCTTTACTGGGTTATTGTTTAATCACTGGTCATAATCAGAAGACTAATAACGAAAAATAAATAAAAGAATAATTAAGAAAATAAATACATAAACGCATAAATTCACGACTGTTCAAAAATACAGTAAAACAATGATTATAAAGAAATATTATTACAATTTTCTATTTTTAATATATTTAAAATATCCTATATATGCCTGTGAGGGCAATAAATTATCACATGATGGATCATGGATCATCACATGATCCTTTAGATCATGCTCAAGATTTCTTACTTTTATTATTTAGAAATCAAATAAAATTGTATTATAATATAATATATATTAAAAAAATAAAATAATATATATATATATATATATTAAAAAAAATAAAATATATATATATATATATATATATATATATATATATATATATATATATACACACACACTGATTTGATGACCAAGTGGGTGTGGTTATATGAGGGTGGGGCTGTAAGGGGTGTGGCCTTACCTGTTTCCCAGTTTAGATATTTGAGAGGGGCGGAGTCAGACCACTGCCAGCCTCCATTGAGGTCTAAATCACTGAGGCCCATCCAGAGCGTGGCGCTGTACCCAGTTAGCAAACCTACAGTACACACACACTTCATAAACACATTCCACTGAGTTTTAAACCAAAACAAGAGCAGCAGTTTCTGCCTTGTTTGCTCTGCATTTACCAGAATCCTTTCGTTTTAAACAAATCATTTTGAAAGTAATGAATGCAATCATGTTTATATCCCTCCATCTCTCACCGTTGATGAAGATCTGTTCCTCTACTTTAATGATGCTGAGCAGGTCCGCTCCCTGCTGTTGGCAGCTGGTCCGTGCTTCACTCCAGGACAGCGTGGCCTGAAAGTTAAACTGGTAACAGTTATCCATCAAAGGGTTTATGTCCCAAAACGTCTCACAGTCAGTACCTTTGGAAAGAGAGAGAGATGCATTTTAGTGAGCAGGAAGATGATGTACAGTAGTCTCCAATTCCAGCTTGCAGACAGAAAGAGCGTTCTGAATTGAACAGCTCGGCTCTATGAGTGACGTGAGCAGCATCAGCTGGATTCACTCACTCTTCACTGGGCAGAAGCCCCAGCGCTGGTCCTTTCCGTAATCGTGAGTTGTGGCACACCAGTGAAAGCCATCCTCTCTGCCCACACTGGTGCAGCTGTGGAACCACTGGCCATCGTACAGGAAGGGGAAGTAGCATGGGCTGCCGTGAGAGTTTCCTTGGATAGTGTAGATTTCTGTGAAGAAGAAGTGAAAGAGAAACATATAAGATATCTAACTTCTAAAAGGAAATCATAGTTACCAGAAAAGACGGGAAACGACCAATACATCTGCCAAATTAATAAATGTAAATGCAAGAGAGGAGCGGGAGCATTTTATCATGAAGAACAAAACAGATGCACGTTTTATTGCTGTCTGCTGCTTTTATGTGACTTTTGGTATCAGTACTCCATTCCACCATAAAGCGGTTATCCCAGAGGTAACAATGTAGACCTGGCAGTTATGGGTGAAAACTACTTTTCGGCTGTTTAGACTGTGTGGCCGGACATAACTGTGTTAAATTAGCTTCTAAAACCGCTTCAGTTGTGCATTGTCATGCTAACCAAGACAAAAACATGGATATAGTCATTAGACAAAAACAATGGTTTTCATTTTACAGACGGATAGACAGAAGGACAGAGAAGACTGATAAAAAAAAAACGATGATAGAACAATGCATAAATAGAAAGAAAAACAGTAGTCAGACAGAAAGAAAAACAGATATAAAGACAGAACAATAGGACAAAAAACAACCAATAGACAGACAGACAGACAGACAGATAGATAGATAGATAGATAGATAGATAGATAGATAGATAGATAGATAGATAGATAGATAGATAGATAGATAGATAGATAGATAGATAGATAGATAGATAGATAGATAGATAGATAGATAGATAGATAGATAGATAGATAGATAGATAGATAGATAGATAGATAGATAGACACAGTGAAAAATGTGATAATTGACAGTCAGTTCATGTCTATGTGAAACTTCTGCCTCTCTTCCTGAACTCTTTTACCCCTCCTCTCTCCTTCCTTCTTTGCATTTTCACACTTTCTTCCTCTCAATTGCCCCTCGGTTGGAATGCAGCTGTTACTATAGAAACCCCTGGGCATTCTGTCTGACTGTACAGATTAGCTCTCAGTCTGCAAAGAGAGAAAACGTGAGAGGGGGGGTGGGGGTATACTAAGACTAAAAGAGAGATAACCATATAGGAAAAACAGAGAGCACATGTCAGACTGGAGAGAGGATGTGTAGTTGTGTTACAGTTCTGCTGCTGCTGTAGTTCAGAGCTGTGGAAAAGTAGGACACATACACACATCCAAAAACTTCACTCTCGGCTGAACTTTAGAACTTATGCAGTTTCATTCTTGTATACACACACACACACACACACACACACACACACACACACACAAAAGCATAAAAACAGCTCTGCGTTGGCACATAACAGTGCAACTTTCTGTCAGGAACTCTCCAGAAGCGAGTCAACGAGACCACGAAACAGAAGTGAGCGAAAAAGAGAAAAGGAATATTTGCAGTGGAGCTTCTGTAAGAGTTAAACAGTTTTGGTTTAAATTAAATTGCCATTTCACTTAATGATTCTGGTTATTTTTGTACATTGCTCCATTAACATGGGCAGACAAATGCAAATTGTACATAAAAAAAATGTAACGGCTCTTAGTCTACTATAAAACTACAATGTCCATCAGTAATGTTAAATAAATGAAATCTAGTCCTTCTGAAATATCTTCCGAAGAAGTACAAAAAATTGTGATGTGAACCAACTAAAGCACAAATTAACTACTTTGGAGTAATGAATGGTTGTGATTTTAGAAGTAAATTAGTCACTATGAGACAGATTGTCTGATGGGACTCAGACTGAGAGACGACTGGGCCTCAGCACTGTATACAAACACTGGCCAGACTTTTTAATTGGCCTCTTTTTTGGTGAGTAGCCAATCAGGACAAATTTAGAGTTGCCCTTGGCAAAAATCATCCACTCACAGAAAACCCTAGTCTAAATATCACTGAGGTCCAAAAAAAAAAGTGGCCTAGTTTAAACATCCTTTACTCTGTCCAGACTACCTTTCTTGCCCTTTGTTTCTTTTTTTTTAATCAGTCGTTTCTTGATCATTTTCTCATTTCTTCTTTGCTAATTTCTCTATCTTCACAACACTGTAAATCATGTATGTAAATGAATAAATAAATACGTGTGACAGCAACAAAAACAAGTGGCAGGTGTTGATTCGGTTCTTACTGGATCTAACTGGTACTCTACCCTTCAAAGGTTTGTTGTTTTAATTTCTTTTTAAATTAATGGTTTCATTTAGCTAAGTCTCATTAAAATGGTCACAAGAGACAGTAAAAATGACAGCAAATATTTCCACAGAAACAATAAGTGGCACAACTGTTTTCACTGTTATGATAAAATAATGCAGCTTTGCTGAGCATACAAGACTACTTTTTCAAACATTTCCAACCTCAAAATTTTAAAAAGTAATGTATATTAAAAATCAAATATCAAATGCTGCCTGGTTGCAACTCCCTTTAGTGTGGACAGGCAAATTACCAATATTGTGTAACTAAACAACTTTTAATATGCTGACCTCGGTATGACTTGGCGCAAAGGTCTTGATTGTCATAGACTCGCCACAGAGACTTTTGGGAAGGGGATCTTGCAGGCGGGGAGCCGGCGGCTGAGACATTGCCGGTGCTGAGGAGTAATTTAGGGGAGGGCAAGTAACTTTCAAGTATCTCCAAGAACTTGCTGCAGCTCCAGGTCCAGCGCACTCGCGGAGGCTCGTAGTCGCACCGGAATACACCCAGTGGTGACTTGTCACCAAATGTGCTCACGTTGCCTGTGGTGATGCCCAGGCACAGGGAGGAGCCGATGTTGAAGAGCCGCCCCCTGGTCACCCATTTCCACAGCTGGCCGTCACCCTTGCAGGAAGAAGAGAGGTAGAGCATGTGATCTCGTACCCCCAGGCAGCCCTGCGCTCCCTCGTGGAAAAACGCAAAAGTGTCAGATTCGCCTGTGTGTGCTGTTGAAGAAAAAGAGAGGAGAGAAGTTATTACCTTGACATACTGTACAAGACAAAACACTGAAATTGTAAATATGGAAAGATCATTAATGCTTGATTTCCGCCTAGACATTTAAGGATTTTTAAATTACCTTAAACCGCCATTGAACCGAATGACTGACCTACATAGAGAATATTTACATCAAACGCTCAGCGTCATGTGACCAAAACTGTTTTTGACTCGTAGCTATTTTCATAGTGTATTATTACTGCAGCAGAATAAGCAAACCCCTTTTGATTTTCTTTCACCCACTCGTATGTTCAATAAAAACAAGCCGTTCTTACCCAACATAAGCAAAGCGCAAATCCTGTTCAAACATCCCACAAAATGTTGGATGTGCTTTGACTTGCCTCACTTGTAAGACAGTGATTTAATTACAGGTGAAAAGTAATTATTTGAAGGAAACCTGCAGGTTCGTGTTATCATGTTCTGTATGTGTGGCTTTCATAATGGTTGCTCTCTATGGTATAATACGGCCTGACACTGGAACTTTTTTTGTGTGTTTTTTTTTATGCATCTCTGCATGCTTTGGTTTTGGAACACATCTTGTGTCTGACTGCAAATGGATAGTCATTTACAAAAACAAAACAGAAAAGCCCAACAGAAACTGCCCTCACAGAATGCAGACATTGGCAACATTCCTCTTTTGTGTGAGCACACGCATTCATCCTGGTTTCATCATACCTGCACCCATCACTGGCTTTTATATACACATTATGAATCTATTTATTATCAAGGCTGCATTTTATTATCAAAATAACAAAACACAGTAAAACAGTAATATTGTGAATTATTGTTACAGCTTAAAAGAACTAGGTTTATTTGAATATATTTTGAGATGTAATTTATGAATGTGAAGATAAGTTGAATTTTCAGAATCGTTAATCATGTGATCCTTCAGAAATCAATCTAATATGCTGCTGTTTTAATTATCAATGTTGAAAACAGGCATGTTCCTTAATATTTTCTCATGATTTACTGGCGATTATAACTTATATTCCTTTGTAAGATTCTCCACTTGCACTTTTGATCAATTTAATGCATCCTTGAAAAATAAATATATTACAGCAATGTTGCATCAAAATCATATGTTTTATTACTATGAGATATACTCAAGTATAATCATTTTAGTACATTTGATTTTAACATGAAAGAAAGTGAGGAAATCTGTGATAAAGTGATGTGTTTTTTACATTGTAATTATTTTAGCCATTTTAATCGGTTTAACCTGTTCATATGATTTGTAGACTATAATCACTGCTGTCAAACTTTATTTATTAGTGTCACTGAGTTTAAGCTCTTATTTCACAGTATTTGTTTTGTTTTCATACCGTCGATTATTTTCTTATCCAAAATGTTTGAGAGGCACTTCCTTTCCTTGCCTTTTTTAGAAAAAAAGAGGCATAAATGAGCCACTGTAAAGCTGCTAGCAAATCCTCACAGTATTGTAAGACTAAATACATATATTGGTATTTGACTAGGTATATGTTGTTTAGTGAAAAGGGAAAAGACATGGCTAGGAGGAGAGTCAAGCAGAAGGCAGAAGAGCCAAACCCGGCAGCGCTCCCAAACACCAGTCTGGTTTCTTTTTATACTTCCACTCTGCTTTTCTCTCTCTTTATCTGTCTCTCTCGTGCACCCTCTCATTCCTGCAGGGGGGAATGCAAGGTTACAACCACAACGTCAGAGAGAAAGAAAATCAGAGCAAAAGAAAGAGACAGAAAAAAGAGCCTGAAGAAAGACCCGAGAGAAACACAGCTGTGTTTCCAAACAGAGTAGTTCTAAAGCAGGGAAATGGGAAATGGGATCAATCCAAAAACAAACAGGACCTTCTCTACTTTGAAAACAAAACAGAGACAGAAAGTTGACTGAGACCCTGGGAGACTTTCTGAACATCAATGCTCAAACATATATTTCCATAAGTAAGCAAGAAGTTCTGTAAAATTTAAAATCTGTTTTATGTAAAGGTAAATATACAGTGGCTCCAAAAAACTGTTTTTTACCAGGATCTGGCAAAAGAACATGGAAACCCTGGATTAAGTTTTTAAGTAGTAAGATGTAAAATAACATCTCCGTGTTGAAAATGTGAACAAATGTAAGTAGGACAATTCTTTCCATGAGGTCCTGATTCCACTTATTAATGACGCGCAATCCGTGACAAACCGGGATTAAAACAAGTCTTTCCATCTTCCTGCAGAACAGCACAAGAATTTGAGGGCATCATGTGATCAGAGTGAGTCATATAATTGGTGGAGGTAAGACCCCAGGGAGACGTATTTCAGGAGGAAAGATGGTACAGACATGCGCGCTCACACAAACATCAAAGAGTTTTGCTCCACTTCTGACAGATAAAGGGCAAAGCAGGCTCAGGCATTTCATGAGCATCATCTTAATGCCTTCATTATAAATCAACGCTTTACTTACATCCTTTCAATAAAAACTAAATGATGAACGACAGTGTTTGAGTCGAAAAATTCAACTTCTGATGATGAGGTCAATTTTTGATTTGGTCAGAAATACATTTTAAGATTTTTGTGTATATATATATATATATATATATATATATATATATATATATATATATATATACACACACACACACACACACACACACACACAAATATATGTATATATATATAATATATGGGTGGGTGTGAGCCTGGACCACAGAATCAGTATTAAATAGCACAGGCATTTATAGCCAAAAATACTTTGTATAGGTCTATGTCAGTAATCATTAGGATAAGTAAAGATCATGTTCCATTGAGATAATTTGTAAATTTCCTACTGTAAATATATTAAAACTGAATTTTGAATTAGTAATATGCATTGCTAAGAATTTCATTTGGACAACATTTATTGATTTTCTCTTTTTGTTGTTGTTTTTTGCATCCTCAGATTCCAGATTTTCAAATAGTTGTCCTATCATAACAAAATATATATCGGTGGGAAGCTTATTTATTCAGATTTCATGTATGATGTACAAATCTCAATTTCAAAAAAGCGACTCTTATGACTGATTTGTGGTGAAGGGTCACATATATAAGGACACTTACAACCACATATTCATAAAAAAGTAAACCCAAGGAGCTGTCATCATCACTGTGCCCGTGACTATGATAATTTACTTACAACAAGGTTGCTGCAAGGGAATCGTTGCTTTGAATAAAAGCATCTGCTAACTTACAGTCTTACTAACAGAGCTACTGTACAACATAAAGCAGAAACATATCCCATGACAACTGCCGTAGGACGTCATTAAATAATGCATTAAAGAGCATGCTGTGATAAATAAAACAAAATACAGACTGTAATGTAAAGTGTCTGCAGATCAACAGTGGTTGTGTGATTAAAGAGGAATGAATGGCTACGGGTGATTTGTCTGAAGTGCTGTTAGAGCACTGAGAGGAAGAATACCATCCATTAGGAGCTTGCCGGACAGTTATTGAGTAGGATGACAGCTTACAGGAAGGGACTTTTTTTTTCAGCCTGTGGTTTTGGCAAGAATGCTTCTGAACCACCTTCTTCCAGATGGTAGAGATGAGAACATACCATGGCACAGATGAGACTGCGCAGCTCAACGAATTGTTTTTGCAATACCCGGTTACATAATGCTGACGATGACATTGATATGACTGGTGTGGGTGAAATTTGTCTCTGCATCAGAAATGTTGGAATGTTTCCAATTCATTGTTTGAAGTGTTTAAAGGTTTCAAGTGGTCCTAGTCATGGTTAAAACGGCCCTGATTCAAAACCTTTGCCAAAAAGAGAAAACAGTCCGAAACAGTTACCACACAAACATCAACAATAAACAGGAGAGATTGCTACCGTAATGATATTCCACTCAGGCAGTAACCAACTGTTGTTATCTTATCATTTAGCAACGTTTTGATTAGTGTTCTTTAACTAATATTGGTTTAACGGCCTCTGCGCAGAGTGGCTGATTTAATGATTATATATATACTTATGCAATACTGATGTCAAATAAGATGCAGATGCACAAAACTAAGAGAACGCAAAAGACATATTTATTTAACCAAAATGATTGGACGATTTATCAGGACATGGTTAAAATATCAGTCAGTCTGTCTATTTTATAGACAAAACTTATTTTATTAACACAGCTATTTAAAACTTTTAAAAGCAAAGGTTCTTTATTTTACACGTATGGTTCTATGAAGAACCTTTGCAGAGCACAAAAGCTTCTTTATGGCAAAAAAAAAAGTTCTTTAGATTCTTCAAAGATTCTTCCAAAGAGCTGTTCCCTGAAAGGCTTTTTAAAAAACGAAAATGGTTCTTTTAAAGGATTACCCCCCTTTTAGAACTTTTATTTTTAGGATCCTACTTCTTTACGTTTTTCAAATCTGCTATCGCCAACATATTAGAAACCATTCGATGGCTTTGGAATTTGGGGTGTAAATCCCCATGAAAAATACAAAGGATACCAGAAAATGGAAAAGGCAGAAGAAACAGGCGCTCGGTGGGGGGGATCCACTCCATGAAAGGGTGTGTGAGCTCAGTCATGTGGTGGTATGTGGTTTTCCTGAACCCTGATTCTAAGCTACCAAAGCTAAACGTTTATTATTATGACAGATGTATTTTTGTTTCTCCCTTCCCCTTTTTGAAGGAGGGTAATGAGTAAGGAATATGAGAGAGAGAGAGAGAGAGAGAGTGAGAGGAGTGAGTGAGTGAGTGAGTGAGAGAGAGAGAGAGAGAGAGAGAGAGAGAGAGAGAGAGAGAGAGAGAGAGAGAGAGAGAGAGAGAGAGAGAGAGAGAGAGAGAGAGAGAGAGAGAGAGAGAGAGATGGAGTTAGGGGAGGAAGGTAACAAGCCAGCTGGGAGACAGGGAGGAAAAAAAGAAATGAGGGAGCAAAAGGAAGGGTGCAGAGAGAGGTCAGGGTTTTGTATGGATGATCCTTTTATTCTGTAAACACAGAGATTGACCAACACACAGGAAATTCCGGCCGGTATTTGTTTCCCGGCTCCTGTTACTGAGCCCTTAACCAGAGCTCTGACCAGAGATCCAACCCCAACTGAGACACAAACCGATCGTGTTTGTGACGCACAAAGTCAATAATAAAATTATCAATAATAATAATAATAATAATAAGCAAAGCTAGAAAAACTAAAAAAATCCAAAAATGGGATATTAAATTTGATATTAAAACAATTTACAACAACTTAATTTGTACTTCAGTATAAGTATCAATGGGCCAAAGGCACTTATTTTAAATATATAATTAAAGCACTGAATGATCAGTAGAAGGGTGCTAATTTCATTTATATTTTATTCATTTCAATGTTACTAAAATGTGCATTACAATTAAAACTTTTTGTACAGAACAAAATTCTATATAAAAATTGAAAGATGGGGTAACCACATTCCAAACTGAGCATGCATGCATAAAAAATACAACATTTTGATGATGAAAATATACCATTTTTAGCCACTTATATTATTTCATCGAAAAAGATTTATTGTGATCAACCAAAAATGCTCAAGACCTGAGGTGACACTTGCAAACACAGGATTTAGAGTCAGGTCTCTGGCGGCGTATTTTTAGCTTGTACAACAACACCGCTCTGTTCTTTTAAACTTTTTTTCTTTTTAATAAGGTTGTGACAGTCCCTGACACAGAGGTGCAAAAACCTATCCTGTCTCTGCTGGACTGTGAAGTTGAGAGAAGCGCTAAAAACTATACAAGACCACCGAGACGCAGACAGCTCTCAGCTGCGGCTCGTTATTGTGTAACCGGATATATTTAGGGCACATCTGCTTACGGGGTGAGAATCAAGCGCTTGAGAACACAGGTTAACAGAGCAGTGAGAAACCCAGAACACGCTTCTGCAAACGAGCACAACGACTGTCCCTTTATAATGAAACATGTCCCTTTGACCACTGAAGTTGTGTGTGCTGAAAAACATAAAACTTGGGCCGTGTCTGTGAACGAGTTTCCTGAACAAATCTTTTAGCCTAATTGAACGAATCAGTCTCCTTACCGATCCACACCGAGTAGTTCACAAACTCCTTTCTAATGGATTTTGTGGACTCAATAAAAGGAGACCGAAACGGCATTTAAGATGGAGACACTTGTTTGTAAACAAAGTGTTTTATTTCTATAGTTTGTTGAAAGTATGCAGCTGACACAGCTGGCAAAATAATGGCAATTTTTCATATGGCTTTGCTTTGTGTTGTTTTGGATAAACACCATTTTTGTCACAGTTTTTACTTTTATAGTTCAACCGTGTAAAGCTTTCAGGCATTGCAAACACTTTGTTTATAACGAATAATTCAAGTAAACCATTCAGCACCACGCAAAAGGTCGCCACCTACTGGCTTAACTACGTAACCCGCAGAAATGATAAAAAAGTGCGCTTTCTTAGTGAATCGATTCAGATGATCCGAGTCACTTGAGCGAGCAGCACCAGCGCGCGCGCTCCCCTCCCCCGGTCTCTCTTCCTCTTCTCACATCTGGTTCCACTCAGAGTTTGGACTTTCGTGGCATTCCTTCACATCAGCGCAGGGAGCCAACATAACACAACAGCACCCCAAATAAAACCAAGCCTCGCATTATTAGCGTTATTTTTAAATCGCATAACAGGTCTATAATCGTGACAACAAAGCAGTCGGAAAAAGGCATAACGCCGCAAAAAGGTAACGAAGCGTAAAAGCGTCCTACCTGAGTGCACGGTGCTCCGCTCCAGGCTTAATAGTAGAAATAAATATAAAGTGCATCTGCAAACATTTATCCACGCACGACTCCGACAGCCCTCCCGGCGCCCGCCACCGCGCTGATGCATGCCCGCGGAAAGGTGAAACGGAGAGGAAAAACGGAGGATTTCCCCTCTTTCCCGCAGAAAGAGAAGCAGGAACGGTGAAGAACAGACGGTCTTTGAGAGCGTGTCAGTGTCGCTGTGTGCGTGGACTGTGATGAGTTCAGAGTGAATGAGAGGGGCAGACCGCTCACTTTCACTGCACACGTCCCAGGAAAGTGAAGCAGAAGAAGGCGGAGAAACAGCCGAAGTTTGAATGACTACCCGATACCCGGGAGAAGCGTCCAGAGGCTGAGGATTCAAACACAAGTTCGCGAGCGCTCCGAGGGAAGAGAAGCACGACGTTCAGCCGCGTTTCCGTTACCGTTCAAATGGCGCACATTACAAATTGCGCATTGAAAACACGCATACATTGTCATATATTGCAAATTGAAAAAAAAAAAAAGTTTAAACGCTCGCATTAGATGTTTTTTTAGGGAATTCGAAAAAGGAATATTTCGCAAAACTTCAAAATTCGAAATTACAGGTCGCGTGGCGTATGTCGTTAACCGTTTAAAGGTGCTTTGAAGTCCTTTGAAGAAAAATCTTACCAAAATCCGTTGTCGTGATTTATCGCGAGAGGCTAAAGGTTACGTTTTAGTCGGATAGCATCGGTTTTTATCTACACTTATATGATATCTGTAATGGAAACGCAGACGTTTAAACCCTAGTAAGCTATACTTGGGGACAGGGACAGCTTAGCCTTAAAAGTCTCCTCACAAAATCAAGCAGATATTCTACCCTGCTTGTTTTCTGAAGTTGGCACAGGACGTTAGACTAATAAACACCTACAACACCAAACACCTACAATCTAGGCTAGGGCCTAAAACCCAAATGGTCAACAAATGGATAGTGGAAGGAAGTGCTTAACCTCAGGAGGTCAGACTAAATATTTATTTATTTTAAGTTTTTTGCATTTATTTATTCCGCAATGGCAAGTCAGCCTCCAGAACTCAACCCCGCTGAGCGTGTACTTCTCTCGCTGGAGACAAAACTAAAGGCACAAAGACCCACAAACACACAACCGAAGTCAGTTTTTAATCTGGATTGTAATTATATTCTGGTGGCATACAGAGCCAGAATTGTGAAAATTGTATTAGTGTCCAAATATATGGAACTAACTACACACACACACAGACAGACAGACAGACAGACACACACACACAGACAGACACACACACGGGCAACATTGTTCTTGCTAGTGGAATGAATCCTGATAACATTAAATAGACAACTGAAAACCTATCTTGTCTGAGAGCACTTAACTTCTCTATGGTTTCACTTCTCCTTGATGCCTCCCTATTATAGCTTGCACTAAAACTTTCTATTACAAGCACTTTTAGTCTCTTTTTTTAGTATTTTTGTGGTCCTTAAGTTGCAATAGATAAAAGCATCTACAAAATGAATAAATGTAATCAACACAAAAAAAATATATATATATATATATATATATATATATATATATATATATATATATATATATATATATATATATATATATATACATACATACATACATACATACATATATATATATATATATATTTTTTTTTTTTAGAAATCAATAATTACGCCTAATGTAATTCATTTATTAAACCAATCTATGGCTCAAGCTCTCTCAGCACCTCTCTAATATTTGTACTAATATTTACTACTAATATGGTAGTAATATAATGCTTCAGTGACAGCTTTACTGACTGCCAGTATAAACACAATTATGCTGGATAAACTTTGTCAGACACCCTGAGATATGACAGGAGAATACTCTAATTCATGCCGTGGATGTTTTTGACACTCCTTGGCAATCCTGGACAGGTTCTGTAATGTAATCACGCATGAGATCACTAGGCCAGAGTAAATAAATGGGTGGAGCGGTTAGACTGGCCTGGTTTGGTAAAGCAATCATCCACAGGTTCTAGCTGCTACATGTTTATCCAAAACAATCCCCAAATGGTGAGTCGCTGAGACTGGAAGTCAGCTTAAGATTTAAATGAGAGTTGCTTTTTGTAGCACAGTTGTGACAAAATTAAATAAATAAAAAAATTACATATATAATGCATGTTATTAGGGTCTTTTCAGACTGGGTGACTATTCAGTGACTGTTCAAGAAGTCAGGTTCAAAATAATTATAATCCCTGTAATTGATTTTGACCATGAAGTCAAACAGCTGTTGAACATTTTTAAGTGGCCCCGAAAGCATTTGGCTCAGCTTCAGACTGAATAGGTCAATGATTCATCCAACACCCATGCAAACTATCTGTTTCTGATTGAACAGAAAATTACAGGGTTTCAGAGATTTCACAACCCATTCCCAAGCACTGCACATTAACAAATCCACAGACTGGAAGCCCTTTCCAATATTACGCCAGCAGCTTTCACATTGAATTTGACTTCCACGTAGTCATTCTGCAGAGGTCGTGCAGTGGGCGCAGTTGCACATCTTGGCGTACAACTGATAAATACTGCAAATCCAGCTTTGCTGAGGAGCTGGAAGGAAAACACAGTCACAGATATGCAACCTGGATAAGTCTTGTATGCGGGAACATCCCGCCCACTGGTCGAACGTGTGACAACAGAAAAAAAAAACACTGCTTTTCCCACATTTGAGAGCATTCAGTAAGTTCAGGTCTAATAATCAACCTGAAAATTCCTATTTTTATTCACATGCAAGAAAACACTGCGGTCTTGCATTGGTTGTTCTTTAATACAGACCAGATGCAAGTAAACAAAGCCTGTTATTATATCATTTTATAACATAAAATATTATATTATTTTATAATGGAGGTTATGTTATTTCAGTATATTGAATACATTTATTGAATATGTTTTTTATAATTTAAAATGTTAGCTTTTTTTAAATAATCCTATTCCAACTATTACTTCTCAGATGTATTTTTTGTAAGCTTTTTTTTTTTATGTACTATCATCGCATATATTTTTAAATTCAAAATATAATGCTCACTATTTTCTAATATTTCTAATTCGCTTTATTTCGTATAATTCAGTAAAAAAAAAGGGGATATTCAAACCTTTTTAGACAGCATCTGTAAACATTAAGCTATTTAAAAAAAGACCAATAAAGCAGACGACACAATGTATTAATAACCAATAGTATTTAATGATCGCTCCAAGTTCTGCCCTGTACCCCTGAACTAGCTCCGTCCCCTCGAGAGAGTTCTTTCTCACAAACAGTAAAACAGGATCAGGCAATCAGCCGTATCACCAGACCTAAACATATATGACTGTGTGTAATTTATGAACGCATTTGTGTCTGTGTGTTTCTATGTGGAGGCACAAGACTTAATTAAATCAATGAAAAATAAAATCTAACTTCATCTCATTTTGCAACGTTAGATTCTGTCCAAAGACACAATGAGAAACAAGAACATACTTGTGGGAGGGGTCAGTTAGTGTCGCTAAAACTAAAAGAATATGCTTCCTAAAAATGCATTTTCATAACAGCATAAAGCAAAGAACAAAAACAGAAGGAAAAAATAAAAAATAAAAATAAAAACACTCAAGTCAAACAGCACCACCTACTGGTAGAGCTCAGCTTTGGTCATAGAACAGGGGTGAAAAGACAAACGCCTCCAGAGACAAACGTCTGGGCTAGACATCTCCCACACAGTACAAACATCTGATTCCCAGCATAGAAGATCAGCTAACCTAGAGGTCCTGATGCTGATTTGGCCTCAGCGATTATTGTGAGAATTGACAGCAGTTCAAAAAAGGCGTTAAAACTAGGGTTAACTATTGTCGAAAATGAACCCACTGACAGTATTGCTTCCAAAAGTTCATAGATCCGTTCCAGAGGCAAAAAAACGATAGGAGAGAGAGAGAGAGAGAGAGAGAGAGAAAGATGGGCCAGGACAGGCTTTGTGTCAGTATGGAGCGTCTCCACATTCTTTAGGAATATTGTACACTTGAATGCACATTAGTATGAGCGGGCTTCTCCCTTCAGCTGTGTTGCCATGTAAGAAAACAAATCAAGCTGACCTCGTTATAAATGTGTGTTTATATGTGTGTGTGTGTGTGCGCGCATGTGTTTGTGGGGTGCAGGGCATATACCAGTCTCTTCCATCGGTCTGAGTCGTTGCGGTTCGCTCCTCACAGGTAACGCGTCCACTCACTCTGGCTCGCTCGTGGGGCGCTTTTTAGCCCCCTCCCATCCCAAAAATAGAATAAAACGAAACGGATCAAGCCTCCAGATGCCTGGGAGAGGAATAAGGGTGGAGGGGGATGCGTTTTGCCTCCATCCCTCTCTTACCCTTTCCTCCGGCCCCCTTGCTCGGCAGGTAAGGGGCATGAGACCCCTTCCAGCGCACTGCAGAGAGGGGCGGGGCTAAATGCGAACGCCCCACGCCGCCTGCTCAGGTCAAATCTAGCGAGGATGGGCGGGGCTCTCAATTTGAGGCGCTGCTGTTGGAGGAGCTGGAGGTGGAGGCGACGGCCATGCTGGAGTTCCCGGTGGCGGCCACTGATTTGCGTATGTGCGGGAGGAGGTAGGGATCACTGGCCAGCTGGTGAACGTCAATGCGATCCTCCTTACGGTACACCAAACATCTGCGGATGAAGGCCTGAGGGGGACGAAGAAACTCGTTAGAACGCGTTCAGTGCATGTTCAGGTAGAAGAGCGTCAACAGCCTTGCGTGGAAGTAGTTCAGATTAATCTAAAAATCGTACAGAACCTAGGTTTTATATTAAAGGGAGGCCGTATTTCTCCATGAGCAAATATTAGCCAATCTGACTCACCAAGCGACAGTCATTATTATGACAAGTCTCCTAGCAACAAAAAAACCACATTAATGACAAAATCCCACAACCTTTACTGTGCCACTGAGAACAGGAAAGTGAGCAGTGCACAGGATTTAGTGTCCAGCAAGTTGCTCGCTAAAAGATTAATATAGCAACAAATGCAAACCAAGACATTGAGTTTTTTTTGTTTACAGTCATCAGAAATGCAATTACATTTGATGAGATAAAAATCAATCCCATTTATTATGCTGAGCTTTTGTTTTCCTGAAAGAAAGTTTAAAAGTCAAAGCAAGCAATTTTAATAATTAAGCAATAATTGGCCACCCAAAATTATCATCCCGAAAAAAAAAAAAAAAAATTGGTTATCGTCCGAAAACATGAACTGAAAATAGTCTATATAATACAATATAATAAATGCCTCACCCTTGTCATTGTGTGGTTTGACACTCTGCTCAGTATTCTGTTCAATGAATGTGCTTCTGCTCATATTGTGTCCTACCGCTCATGCTCAGAGTCCGCTCAAATAACGTGCCAACAGGCCTTTTCTATGTATTATACTTGTTCCTGTTTGTAATAATGCTACTGTGTTGTAACATACTGTAGTACAGCTGACGCGACCCTCTCGTGATGCCATGCTCTGCTCATGTGCTCTAATAACAACTTGAATTATAATTATATATTATTTGGACAATTTGTAAAAAAAAAAAAAAAAAAAAAAAAAAAAAAAAAAAAAAAAAAAAAGTTGTATCTGATTCTGTTGCATGGAAATGAATAAAAATAAATGTATTGCTATTAAAATTAAGGTAACAATTTACAATAAAGGTTCAATGTGTTAACTAACATGAAAGAACAACACATTTATATAAACAGTATTTTTTAACCTGTCTGGGTCACCATTAACTTCCGTTGTATTTTTTTACCCCTACTCGAGAGCAAGTAAATGATAACCCAATTTTTGGATAAAAGATTCCTTTAAAAACTGCTTAATCAACCATTGATAGCTTTAATCAGTTATATCCCTGATCAACAATTCATCTGTTATTTGCTTCCCTAATTTACACTGTATAAGACTGTTTGATTTTAACAGTGAAAGAAGGTAAAAATGTTACAGTAAAACATGCTAACAGTAAGTTTCCACATTTTACAGTAAATAGTTACATTAAAAATACTGTTACAATTAGTGTTTGAGTCATTGAATCATTTACATATTTAATCATTATCATATGAGGTTTTCTTATGATCAGTTGTGTACATTAGAGGTTCACCTTGCATTTTATGTTAAATTAACGTTTACTGACATGAATGACACTCCACACCTACTATACATAAAATATTTGGAAAAGCTGTTTATGATGAGCTTTGGTTCATCATAAGACGTCTGTTTGTGGTGGTTGTCAGTGTATCCTAGTGGTACAAAATGGATATTATTATTTCAGTAAGTTGGAAAATTTTTACATCAGTTACCTTAGCCTCTGGTGAGACTCCTGGTTTGGGAGGAAACTGCACCTCTGTGGCTTTGAGAATAGTGTTCTCCTGAAGGATGTCCTGCTGCGATTGATTATGACCAAACGGCTGTGTGGTAAAAAAAAGAGAATAAAAAGATGAGGAAATAAAGGTACTAAAATCTCAGAGGATAGTGACTACACAGCTAGTGTTGTGTACGTGTGTTTACCTTCTTCCCATAGAGGCACTGGTAGAAGATGACCCCAACAGACCAAACGTCCACTTTGTTGGAGATCTTAGGTGGCTCTTTTCCAACCACAAAGCATTCTGGGGGAAGATACCTGGAGAACAACAAGGCGAGGATTTTGCAATTTGGATTTTGCTACTATATCCAGACTTCCAGAACATAAACTACATCAGTTTTGTGTTGAAGGAGATTACAGTTCATCTGATCAAACTCAAGAAATATACAAATGCCATCAAAGTAACAGGCCACTCACCAGTATGTCCCCGCCCCCTGTGATGTCAGCTCCATGCCGTCCACCCCATAGTTGTCGTCGTCCATGATCTTGGACAGCCCAAAGTCTGTGATTTTTATTTCTCCGCATGCTGTGCCATTCACCAGCAGGATGTTACCTGGTCAAACACAAAAATCAGGTGTTCAGCAGACCTCTCGATACTTCTGTGCTGGGCCGAGCTTGAGATGCATCTCATACCTGGTTTGAGGTCGTAATGGATGATTGGTGGCCGGATCTCATTTAAGTACTTGAGGGCATTGACGACCTGCATGATGATGGATCGGGCCTCTTTCTCTGACATTAGCTTGTGCTGCTTCAGGTAGAAATCCAGATCGTTCCCCTCACAGTACTCCAGAACAGTGCAGAATCTAGAAACAATCCCAAATAAAACATGACCTCTTTTGTCTCTCCACTTTTAAGTATGAAGTAAAACAAAACTGAATGTGTTGGTTGCAAAACTTTCCAATTTAACAACACAAAATTAGGGAAAAACTAGAAGCTTGAAAGAGGTTTCAAATCAGAGACAATCATTTGTAAATTGTTCATATTTAAATAAGAGCAAGTTTACTCACGAGTCGGTATCCAGAGAGAAGTAGTCATACAGTTTGACTATTCTAGGATGGTCCAGCTCTTTATGGATCCTATATTCTCGACAGGCATGCCTATAAAACATTCAATGACCATCAATCTTAATTCAACACACAGTCCAACAAACTTTGCCTTGACAATCATGTAACTTTTCCCCTAGTTCCTTTTTGATTTAGAACAGCAAAAACCGAAGTGAAAATACCTACACCAACTGAAAAGCATGCCTGCAAACGTTCTGTGCACATACACAGCAGAAATTAATCCAGCATTGCTTATTGGAAATAAAGGAAAACAGAAGATAGCAACTTGAATTAACTTTATTATATGCGCAAATGAGCACATTTAGATGATTCAAAAACGTTTATAGGAATATTTTGCAAACTGATGTACGTTTTACAATTTCCAGTCTGGTTCAGGAAGATTAATGCATTTTGGGAAAAAACAAGCACACTTGGCTCCTAATGTTAAATTGAAACATACATTAGTCTATAAAAAAAAACCTGTTGTTGTGGCTTGTAAAAAGACAAACTAGGAACTGGCTTAAAAGACATCAATTTGAATTATAAACCGTAATTTCAGATTATTGAAGAAATATCGGTGATGGAAGAACTTAATCAGCTAAGTAAACTGTAAGTGTTATTGAAAAGGTAAGCACCACTTTGGCTTCAATGTTGTTTTGTGTGGGAGAAATTATTTATTTATATGGCTTTCTTTTCTTTTCTCCCTTTCTCTCCTTAATTATGGATATGAACCAACTCCTTATGTATAGGTGTTTTTGTTTTTTGTTGTTTTTTTGCAATTCTACACACCGAGATGTATATGACCACATCTGTATGTGCTGTACAGCATAAACTTGATATGCATGTTTTATATCTTTATTTTTGTGTCAATATTACTATTTTTTTTACGTATTGTTAATTCTGTATATTAAAAAAAAATGTAAAAAGCTGGAAAAGGTGTTTGTGCTCACTTGTGATAGTTCTCTTTCTTCTCATCTCTCCAGTTCTTATTAAGCTGGTGAATTTTTACAGCCACGTACCTCTGCTCGGTCAAATCAAAGGCCTAGAGAAACAGAAAAGAAAAGACTTATAGCAACAACAATCAAACTAACCATATGCCACAACGGTTGACTACTTGATTAGTGAAGATGACCAATTTCTAATTACAAAGTACAAAGTATGCATCCTATTTAAAGGTCCCATGACACAGGTGTGCCAGTCACCCCAAACACTACCTGATTAGGAAAATATGTAGATTTGTACATCCCTAAATGAAAACACACAGTCTTTCCGATCACAGATGTGTTACCTTGTAAACCTCACTGAAGCCTCCTCTGCCCAGCAGATGCAAGAGCAAGTAACGGTCATTTAGCGTGGGATGATCTTTAAACCTAACAGTTGGAGAGACAATCGCACAATCATTTAAATCCAACACCTTCACCACAATTTTTTTTTACCTCTGAACAAAAAAACCCAAAAATCCTCTAAAAATAAACTCCGTACTCAAACCAAAAAAAGGCACAAGTGTGGAAATAAACTTTGAAAGTGCATACTGGGAGTTATCTTCATTGTGGATTCTTTTGAGCTCTCGGATGTGAAGGTTACGCACACGCTCCAACCGTTCCAGCTCCACTTGAATCTCTGCTTCCTCCTGCCACACACACACACACACACACAACATTAAGACCCGTTTCCATGACAACACAAATTTAACCACACAGATGGGACGATTTGATTACCTTCTTTAGGTGTCCGAGTCTCAATTTGAAGATTTCTTCTTGCTCATGGTATTCTGCTAAAGATAACCTGTGCGGACGTGCACAAAATTAGGACAAAATCCAGTTAAAATGAATTTCTAAACTATTCAAAGCCTGACATGACAGAAGAACTTACATCTCGTTCTCTGCGCCGTTGCTCTTGCTTTTGCGTTTGTTGGGTTCTAGGCTGGGAGGAGGAGTTTGACTGGCGTTGGGCGGTTTCTTCTTCATCAGCAGTTTCCTCTGTCTTTCTATGTCCTCTCTCTGCCCATTGACTCTCTCTTGTTGTCTATACAAAGACACAATCATTATTATCATCATCTTTAACTTTATGTATTGTTAAAATACAGTACTGTAATACTATTATTTTCCTATCTCTTTTCCAGCGCACTGGCCAACTAATAAGATGCATTTGCTCATGCAAAGAGCTGCCACTGCCGTTACATAAAACTATGACTTGGTGGTCCTCCTAAACATGTTGCTAAGCAAAAGAAAGTAGCAGAGGAAGAATCTGGAACAGGCTACATTGTCTGTGTAATGCTGTTGGTGTTGTTTGATAAAACACAGCAGAGAACACAAATATCTGTAAATTGTGTTTAATTGTGTCAGCCAGTCTACTGTTTTTTTTTAAATCAGATTGAATTATCATACATACAGGGTTGGAAATAAATCAAATCAAATCTTTTCTTTTTTTTTAATCTAGACAAAACATGAGGATGCTTTTTAGCCAACAGTAATATTGTTAGTGCCTTATTTTTCTTATGATTTGGAAAGCATGAAGAGATTTGCATAATTTAATCAAATAATTGCATAATTTACTATGTGAAATGTCACGGAAGTTCTCAAACTTTGAATAAGCAAAAGTAGGTCATTAAACTTAAATCAAAATCAGAAAAGTATGTAAAATCCAGAGATAAATCCACATATTACTTGAGGTAATTTGCTCAATCCATTCCACTGTTTGCCAGCAGCAGAACAAGTGCTGGTGGGTTTAGGTGGTCTATTGTAGTTGGCCTCGAGTGTGTGTATTTTAGTTTAAGTGGAGTGGTTTCACTGTACAAAAATGCCACCTAACCGGTTTTGAAAATATAGTGTTTACCAAGTTGTTTGTTAGTGTTTTCTTTCAGTTCAAATACAACAAAAAGGGATCTAAGTAACATCAATTTCCTTAAAAATGTTAAAAATGACAGAATAAATCATGTGTATACCAACTTAACGTTAGAAAGATCTGTAGGTCGGAGCACATGTGAGCACCCAGCAAGATCCTGAAAGCAGCACATTCATTCATCATCAGAACTAAACACGGTCTTGAATGAGTCTTTCATGGCTAGCTCTCCACAAGCACATGTGTGGAGTGAAACGGACCATATTCTGTCAGCGCGTGTTAAGTGTGTGTGTGTGTGAGTAGACTCTGATGTCTGAGAGTGTGTGGATGTGCAGCTCACGTACTTGACTAGATTTTGAAAGGCGTAGCCATCTGTCCACTGCTCGGTAAATGAGGCTCCGTGCCGTACGGTGGTGAAATGGCCCAGACGTAGCCGGTCCTGCATGCTCTTTTCTCTGCATGCGATCTTCTCCTGCTTGGACTAAAACCGTACCCGCAATTCAGCAATTAAAGAAACACTACCATGGACATGTAATACATTTGTGAAAAAATAAAAAATAAAATAAAACCTACACATCGATCATCATCATTATAAAAACCAGCACACTGCATATACTCTGAACTTAACTTACCTTTTCAATTAGCAGTTTCTTACTCATGGTCACACATTTATTAAGTCGTTCTTTACATCGTTCCAGCATCTTCTGCTGCTCATCGATCTGTCTGCGCAGGTCACAGTTTACCTGCGGCACACAAAAACACCAACATGTTCAAGTCTGGGCATCATATAATAGGTGTCAGTCATTTTTCTTTCAAGTCTCCAGTTTTCACAGATCACATTATCCTTCAGAAATCATTCTAATATGTTGATTTGGTGCTCACGAAACAGGTCTTATTATTATAAATACCGTAAACAGATGTGCTGCTAAATATTTCTCATGGAAACTGTGATTTTTTTTTTTTTTTTTTTTTTTTTCAGGATGCTTTATTGAATAGAAAGTTCAAAATAATGTTTACTTGAACTTTTGACCAGAAGTGCAGATCTCACAGGCACTATTCTCAAAAAAAGTTTCAATATTGATGTGAACAAAGTCATACCCTAAGCAGGTCGTCAATACGTCCTTCTTTCTTCTCCAGGTCCGAGCTTTTACTGCTCTCCAGCGCTGCTAACTTCTCCATTGTCAGCTCGGACTGAGACAGAGCAAATGAAAGCGGATGTAAAAGTTAGCATCCGCAAAGGTCCAGACAGCGAGTGCGTTTTTTTGTAGTGCATTACCTGTGTGGCTCGGTGCTGAGTGTGTGTAGAAGCTGGCTTGTGGGAACAGGAGGAGTGGGAGTGGTCTGCGTTTACTGAGCTAATGGAGGAGGGGCTTCCTTGCTGCACCTGTCAATCAAAACCAAAATCACATTTCCATCAGCAAAACATG
This sequence comes from Puntigrus tetrazona, assembly GCF_018831695.1. Classification (NCBI taxonomy): domain Eukaryota; kingdom Metazoa; phylum Chordata; class Actinopteri; order Cypriniformes; family Cyprinidae; genus Puntigrus; species Puntigrus tetrazona. The sequence continues at coordinate 20,674,992 of NC_056701.1, read as the reverse complement.
CAACGAAAGTGGTCACTGTTAACAAGAGTGCCACTGTGCACTTCTGCCAGTCCTCTGCACTGCTACTCTAGAATCATGTTTTATTATAATAATAATAATAATAATAATAATAATAAATAATAAATAATAATAATAATTGCTGCTACTGCAACAGTAAATGAACACAAACATAATTATAACTTCTACGATTATAATGCTTGTACTGGACTGCGTATACACAGCTACAGCAATTTGCAATGTGCACTACATGTTTCCATAACCTCTGATAATCCCTATTGTTTTAAAATGATCTTTAGTTTGTTTTTTTTGTTTGTTTTTTTAAGGAGGAATATTCACAGTGCTATTTTTACAGAATTTGCACAGAACAAACTGAACATTACACTTTTGTAAGTAGTGGAAATTACATAATACTGATCACCAAAAAGCGAAAAAACTCGGTAATCATTCACTTGAGACTAGGAGTCTAAATCTTTAAACCGCAAACTTAAATATACATAAGTAAATCAAAGCCCATAAAACAAGATATTTAATCCAAGTTAAATGATTGCTCTACAGGATGAACATATGAAATTTAGGTTTTTTATTTAGTTAAATTGCGGCCTGTGGATGAATTTTAATCAGCCCGCAGCATGTTTATTAAAATGTATTATAAATGCATAATTTATAAAAGGTGCAGATTCACAATGTAACCACAAGATGACAGCAATAAATTTTAGACCAGATGCAGCAGTAAAAAGCAAGTAATTACAATTGATAACCATATGCATTTTCGCGCAAGCTCAGAACAAATGCATTTACTGTGGATCACGCAGCTACTACACAACATGTGGGAAGCGTTTGAGTTTGGAGCAGAGGTTTCCAGATAAACCAGATTTTAAAAGACATTCAACAACACTGTAAGAAACAGTAAGAATACTTCTTAATCCACAAACCACCAACATTTACAATGGATTTACTGTAGTAACAGTAACTGTGGTATTGTGACAGAAATGTAAGAGATATATATATATATATATATATATATATATAATATTATATGTAAAGTAAAGTAAGGAGTTATGAAATATAGGCCAAATTATAGATATTTTTGATAAGCAGTTTTGTGCTTTTATTGAATCAATATGAAATGTGTTAATGGACAAAGTCAATCTATGTTATAATTATTAATATGCTTTACATAAAAAAAAGGTAGGCCTATTTAATGATTTTTACATCCTCAACAAAACTCAAACTACTGTCATATATATACAGAGCCAAACTTTTCCTAAAGAGATTTGGATTCGTCAAAATGGACACACTGAGGGGCCAGATGCTTCTCCATATATATGTATGTATTGTGACAAGTGTCCCAAAGAGTAATCAGCATCGCCTTGGAAACCAGCAGGGGACACCTGGCCGCACTCATCACAGGCTTATCAGCCACACCTGCAGTTCACCAAGGGCCGCCTTTATAAGCCGCGTGAGCCATGCAACGGGAAGAGACTGTGCATTAACGCCACTTTCTTGTCTTTCCCTAGACAGCAGCGTGTGACCGATCAGCCCACAGGAGCACAGAAAAGATGGGAGAGGACACTCACAGCACCAGAGCCCCTATTAAATTACCATTGTTAAACTACACTTTAAATAAACCCACCCTCCTGGGCACTTGTTTTGAGCTCTCCTTATGTGATTCTTCAAACGTCTCATATATATATATATATATATATATATATATATATATATATATATATATATATATATATATATATATATATATATATATATATATATATATGACAGTAGTTTGAGTTGGCAGTAGCAGTACCTTGAGTTTTGTTGAGGATGTAAAAATTATTAAATAGGCCTACCTTTCTCAATGTAAAGCATATTAATAATTATAAACAGATTGACTTTGTCCATTAACATTTCATATTGATTAAAAAGCACAAAACTGCTTATCAAAAATATCTATAATGTGGCCTATATTTCATTAGAAAACACACACGTACATACATAAATACATTTGCGTGTGATGTACGAACTGTTCTTGTGCTTGATGCACGTGTTCACTACATGTTTCTGTATTTACTTCATTACGCGATGCATGATTAAGCCCCTTCTGAAATATGAATTCATTTCAAAAATCTATATGACATTTCTAGATCTTTTATGTTTAGTTACATGGACCTTTATTGGAAGCAAAGAAACATCAGGTTTCATTACAACATGATGATGAGTATATAACAATTCTCATATTTGGGTGAACTATCCCTGTAATAGTTATATCAACAAGAGGTAACGAGGACTGGCAGTAGAAAGAGACTCACGGCAGCAGGAGGGTTTGAGAGAGAGTGCTGTGGAGAGGACCGTGCCACTGGAGGAATGCCACGAGCAGGACTGGTACCAGTACCACTACCCCCTGCAAACTACACACAAACAAACTACTTTGAAGTTAAAATAGAAAAAATAAGCATGAAAAATAAATTTAACCCAGAATGGGAATCAAATGGATACTAATAACAGAACGAATGAACTACATGTGCCTACCTCAAAATAATCACTAATTTTATGTCCTCTCCCTCCTCCTTTGCCTAGGGAAAAAATTAAATAACAAAAAAATCAGAGCCACAGTCATTTTGAGAAACAACACTCTGAAGACGTAACGTACACCTGCTGAGAACCAGTGCGCTCAGCATCAATCACGTCACAGCGTTACTCACTCACCCTGGTTGTCAAAAGGGTCTCCTTTCCTTTTCCGTGTTCTCTGGTCATTAGATTTCTTCTCTGGGGTCTGAGTGGGAAGAGAGAGGGAGGGATAGAGAGAGAGAGAGAGTTTGTAAGCTGCCAGGCAAACGCAAGAATCCATGACATCACCTCATTCCACATCCCCATTCATTCCAGAAGTTTCCATTGAAACGTTAGAGGCTACGAGCTCATACAACCTGAAAGACTGGACCACTACAGCCAAAGCCTGCACAGACACAACAAACTCTGCATGTCTGCCCATTTTAAATCAACCGCACCTGGTTTAGTTTGCCATGTCTGGTAACGCCGTTTTGGAAAAACATGGTCTATTGTTCTTCAAATTCATTTTGTTTTCACTTGTGAAATAAATAAAGGGACTTTTCATAATTGTTATTTACACCATGTGTCTGTGCAATTTTAATAATCCAATTACATGAGAACAGGCAAGTGTACATCACGCCTATAATCATAAAGACAGAAACAAGACTATCAATATTTTTAAGATTTTTTTCCCCAGCTGATAAGCAATAGAAAGCATTGAAAGCCAGAATTTATCCAACTTTGAGCCATTGGACATCATAAATGCCGTATGCGGTTAGTATGAGCAGAACATCTCTATCATCTGCTGAAGGGGACTCTATTAAATGTATTGCTTTATAGATATGTAATTCTTGAAGTAAAGGAGCATTTTGTCTGGCGTACTGACCATCACGCTGTACTGTCTGTCTGAACCATGGCAGGCAGGGTCATTATTCCTGAAATTTTATCTGGCTAGAAATACAAACCTAACCTTTGTCTGACTGCAACACAAGTAAACAATTACAGATCTGCATTTCACTGATTAGCATCATCCAGAAGCCAAATATTAAAGAAAGGAGCCACTAAACCCAGAAGTGGAAAAAGAAAAAAAAAGCCTTTCTAAGCAGACGCCCTGGGTGAAATAAATAAAACATGGCGCCAACTACAACGTCTGAACACTGAGCTGGACCTCCCTGACTGTCAACGTGAAACACATCAGATGACAATTGCATCACCTACTCTAGACAGAACAGAAAAACTTTAGTGATTGAACAAGCGTTTGAGCTTCAGATGTGTACTAACCTCCAGCTCTTTGTCACTGAGGGAGCCCACGCTACATAAGCTCTGGTTAGACGACTCGTTGTGTCCAGAACCCTGCAGAGAGGAAGACAACAGATAACAGGATTTGCATTTCCTGAAGGATCAGTGCTAGTAGTCTTCAGTTCTGTGAAAATGCATAAAAGCCATTTTGTTGTTATATGTTTGTTTGTTTGTTTGTATGAAGCAGTAAATAGATAAATAATATTCAATAAACACATGCAATACATGTCATTCTAAATTTCATATGAATTTCTAAATTAAATCCGTTAACCTTGGAAATTGCATTCTTTAATTTAGCCACTGCTTTTATCTAATGGATTTTCACCTACAAATCAGCAAAAAAAAAAAAAAAAATCTTTTCCAGATCAAAGTGATGCCTGTCAGTCTCTCTTTCCCATTTCAAACACTAATTCCTCAAAAATTCTGCCCCTAATTCTCTTTCCTCTTTGTACGGTAACCTAGAGGTGAATTAATTATCTAAAACTGAAAAGTGTCACATGGTTTGAGTGAAGAAAAAAAAACAAAACAAATGTAGCTCTAGTCCTGTAAGAAAAGGTTGCATGTGTGCGCAGAACAGTTTTGCAATTTTTATCTTAGTTTTAAATGCATGTTATTAATGAGCCATTGGTAACTCAAATACGCTTGTGTAAATACAGCCTTCCTGCTCTGAGCTAAACATGCAGTGACATTCAGAGAGAATGTGACAGATGCTGGTCATTCTGGTCAGGTCAGGCTAAAACCCTCCACAATCCAATAACACAGCGATAAATGCCCCCGTGCTGCGCACCTACTGGTGGTTCTTTCAATCAATTCAGTGGAGAAAATTTCTCAAACCAAAACAAACAGATGCTGAGTAAAAGGTCCCCCTAAAAACATCCCATGTTGCCCGGACAGTGGAAGTGACAAATGAACATCATCTAACACTGAAAAACTGACAAACTGTTGTCCAAAACCTTTCCTCAAAGACAGATACTGCAAATGCTCATAGATATCGTGGGTCTTTCTAGAGGTTTCCAAAACTTGAAAAGTTTATCTAATAGGAAAAAAAAATTCACAGAAACGTCTAATCAATGAGAATGTTCTCATCTGGACACTTTTTTTAAAGAGCATTTAGAAATTGTTCTTATAGGAGACATATTATGCCCCATTTTACAAAATGTAATATAATTCTCTGGTGTCCCCAGAACGTGTGTACAGCTTCAGCTGAAAATACCCTACAGATAATTTATGATATTTTGAAAATGGCTATTCTGAGTGGAAGCAGAAACGCTCTGTTTTTCGTGTCCGTTTATTTAAATGCAAATGAGCTTTTGTTCCCCGGCCCCTTTTCCAGAATAGAGCTACGCCACTACAGCTCATACCTGCTAAAACATCCCTTTTGGTTCTGATCATTATGGTTTAATCCCACTGAAATCAAGCATTTTAAATCATATCTGTAACGGCATGCAAGTACTGAACTAAGTTTTAATTCACATTAACGTTTTACAAAAAAAATTACAAAAAGCGTGATTTACAAAAACAGTTGGTTATGTCTTGTGAAGGTAAACAGCTAGGGGAGATGTTTATTCTAGATCTGTGTGACAGCAGCAGCAATATAAAGTTTTATTCTCTTGTCTCCTGAGGCTAGGAATCTAAATAGTGTCCGGTGCTCAACTGTTATATTTTTGGATGCACAGACATCTTATTTCTCTCAAACTTTCACCATGGTGTTAGAACCCATGCCGTGAGATCACTAGTAAGAGTGAAATCAGACCTGACTTTTCTAGACAACTGAGTAAACATGCAACAATTTGAATAAATAACTTAGAAATGATTCTATAAGTTCTGTTTATATAAACCATGAACTCTGCCATCCAAATCACATATTTGTTACACAGCATTATATTTTGAACAAAACTACAGAGCATGCACATTGCCCAGGACTCATCCTTGAGAAGTGGAGAAAGCCACTTCTATAACATCACCAGAGCTACTGTGAATATAACAATCATTAAAATCAAAGTTAAACAATTAGTAAATTAACAGTAAAAGGAAAGCTGATAAATGTCTCCTCCACTGACCAGTTCGTAAGTTGTTAAAATCACATTCATATTTGTACAGTAAGAAGTAAAAATTAGTATGTAAAGAGATTATTTCAGGTCTACAGCACCCATTTCAATCAAATCGAAACTTCATCAATCTCAATCAAATTGATAAAGTTGTTTACGTCAAGGCTTTTCATTCTGACTGAGCCATCAATCAGATTACTAACAGATTGTTTGGGTGCAAACCCAAACCCTGCAGCTAAATCTCAATTTTTTTTATCCAAGAAGCTGTCGTTCTTAGCTGTCATAACTGTAATGACAAGCATGAGCATTTGCGGAAAACGGCAGAAACAACAGGTTGATTCAGACAACTGGGCAAAAGGAAGAGGAAAAAACTAACTTAACATGTAACTTAATGCATGCAAGCAGACAGGCCCAGGGCCTAGACAAACACACGAACGAGTGAAGACGACATACCAATGGATGAGGTCTAATGCGAGAATGTATGTGCAGGATTTACTGATTATCATAAACAAATAGAAACAGGGGCAGGAATACATCAGTTTGAGACCAGACAGACCTTGGCAACTCCAACTCCTGTAAAACGGGCCTCCAGAAGCTCCTGTCTGCGAGGATCCAAGCTGTGCAATTCCTCCATCATGGCTGTAAAAGAGAGGATAAGCGTGTGCATGACATTATGTAGCCATAGTGATGCTGACAGATTGATGGGACAGTAATGTGTGTGACATGTTGAGTCATGTGTCCCCAATACATGTTTTCGAGAGCATTCTGAGATTCATGACTCAGCCTCCCTACCACCACTCATTCAGTCATTAACTCACTCCCACCTGAAGCCATATCCTATAGATAACCTACAAGAAATACACCTTGATCATGCAAGATTTTCACAGATCGACTCATGTCAAAACACATGCAACACGTGACACGCAGTGCATTTTTACAAAGAAACATTGATTTTTAATCAGACACAGTTTCGACCAGAAAACAACTGCAATCAGTGCAAAAAAAAATCATCACACACTATAGTTAATATGGTCTACGAAAGTGGCTAAGGAGAAGGGAAAAACACATACATAGATGCTTAATGTTACGTTACCTGAACAACTCTGTATACTTCCTAACTGACAAACCAACCAAACTATGCAGTGTTATAACAACCACCGATTTGTGTGTTAGTTAAATCTCATCCGTTGCACGTCCGATATGATTTAAACACCTAATTCAATGGAGCTTGTAATAAAATGTTCTAGCATATTGCATATTATTTCAGGATTACATGATGAATTGGCCTGGTAATAAGTAATAAGTTGCCATTCTGGCTCCATCATTAGATGAATTAGATTGATTGAAATAACGGATAACTTACAAGAAAAATCGGAAGAAACGGCGTTTTAAAGGACGAACGGCTAGCAGAGGACCAAAACAAAAGAAACTGCATCTAAAAAACGTCTTCAGTATCTCTTTACCCCTGGGTTTTGCTTCTATTGTCTGTCGTTTCTACACTGCCATGCAAATTATTCTGCTAGCCTCCTTAAACCGCCACATTTGTCACTGTACCTGTTTTATCGGGGTCTTTTCTCCCTTTTGCCGTTTTATTTGATCTCTTTTCTTCGACCGTTCTCCTCCTCTGGTCTCCCGTCTCGCCCTTCCCGTCTCAGCCCGACATCTCAGCGCTAGGCCTTAGCCGAATCCCCGACCCTCGCCTGCGCTCGGTGCCTGCTGTATCGCTAGGGGACGCCAGCTCCGCGTCCTACCGTAGTCCGAGGACTGCGAGACCTCCGAGGCCTTGATCTCCCGAACCCGCCTTTCTCCGCTGGCCTTCTGCGATATCTATTTTCTACCAGATCTGAGGCATGTGGTACCTCGCCCCGGATCCGCACCTAACAATTTCCCATCCAAAAGGACGCGATCCGCTTCGAAGTCCGTTAACTGTTGCCTTGTTTTAAGATATTTTGTTTCTCTGTTTGTCTTCGCAGCTCTGGGTCAGCACCGAACCGGGATCAAGTCCTGGAATGATAAATCGGCTCTTTAAATTCCGTTCCACCCTAAAATCTTATTTTACAAAGATTAGTTGATGCAGATGAAAATGTCCTTTTCCAAATCACATTAGCGAAATCAGAATCGATTCGGTTCGGTTCTCATTTTTTGCAATGTAAACAATAATCGGTAAATCTCATATTTTCTCGTGAGATTGTGCAAGACATTTCTACCTTTCAACCACGCCCATTTCCACTAGCAAACACTTATCAATGAAAGGAAAAGTCAATTAAATGTTTTTTTCTGTGTTTTTATTATAGGGTTTAAACCAGTTCACATGTAGCTTTATTAAATAAAATATTGCCAACTAAACTGTGGCTAAGTTTTATTTGCCAAGATTTTGCAGCCAAATATTCTGAAATAAAGGTTATAAAATCTAAAAAGGAAAAAAAAAAATGGAAAGTGACTGTATTATTGTGATAGTTTAAATGAAAGGACAGAAATTATTTTTCCTCTATTGGTACCACATATAAAAGCATGTGCAAAATGTAAATAAAAGGTACAATGACAATTTATTATAATCAAAATTCAACTTCTAAAAAAAGTGTAGTAGTTCACATTTGACTTAATCATTTACATTTATCCAGTTTGCAGTGATCCTTGATTTTGTCAGCTTTTCCGTATATGCAGCAAGTTTTATTTAGTATTCCAAAAATGGACAATAACAATTAATTAATAGCCTATTAGCTTTGTAGCTGATAAAAGGGAAAACAGAGAAAAAACTGACAGTATGAGGGATGCTTTGTTTTAATACATCATGTAGTTTATTTGTAAGTTTAAAAAAGTCCTTAAAAACATTGATCAACGTGATAGAAAGAAAGCTTCCTCAGGAGCATCATGTGAACTCTTGTCCTTCATCAACATTTCCAACTGTGTGTCAGCACTGCAATCCTCCATGTTGTTGTGACCGGTCCATCATCTTTAAAACAAATCCAATCACAATACTCTCATGGTTCAACCCAGATGTTCTTGATCCCTCCAGATAAAGAGTCTTTAGTCTAAGTGGGCTCTTGGACCTTGCGATACTTGCACTGCACCCAGACTCTGTACATCGTCAGCTGCTTTCCTCTGTTCACCTGTAAGCGCCGGTCCACCAAGTTCTGCACCTTGTCCAGGCCGGCGCTGGAGAAGAGATCATGCAACTCATCTAAAGGAAAAAAAAACCCTGTAACTATGTGGCATTTTCCACTGTGAAAATGTATTAAACAAACAGGTTTTTTTTATTACATACGTTTACAATGCATTTCTAAATATGCATCTACCTTGTGTGAAAAAGTAGACGCGTGTTCCATCCCCTCTAACGTAGAAATTTTCAGACAAGCATCTGCCTGATTAAGAAAAAAAAACAAGCAATTAGGTTTTTGTTATATTTAAGATTATTGTCATATCAGCTTCACATGCTATTTCAGGGCAAACAGAGATTGAACATTAAACATTGATCTTATTTTTTATTACTTTTCCACTGTACTTTAGCTGTAATTTGAGGTTTTACATTTTCATTCTCTTGAACTCACTCTTTCCTCCCTTCTTCTTGTCCTTGAATGAACTTGTATGAATGTGTGTGTTTATATGTCCCAGATTTATATTTTTATCCTATCCAATAAAGCCTTATTTATATTGAAAATACAAGTAACTTAAGCACAAAATAATAAGATAATGTGTAGAACTGCTGTTCTTGTTACTGTACCAATAGTGTTTTCACATGTTTTTTTTTGGATTTTAAAATCGTTGATGTTGATGTTACATGGCTCGTTCAGTGAATCGCTCCTTGATCAGCCGTAAAACAATGATTCTTTTCAAATTCCCTTTTGAGCTGATTCACTACAATAATATATATAAATAAATATCCACAGTAGAGACACATTTTGCGTATAAATAATCTCTTATTTTGGATGCGATCACTTAAGATTAACTGTTTAACAGCCCTAAAAGAACTTGTGATCATTGTTTCTCTGGGTCTATTTTAAAAATGACAAAGGTTTAGTACGTGTAAGCACTTAAACAATATACATAAAAATGTTTTTATTTATAGTTTTACAGTTGTGCAGTAAAATTAATTTTTCATTCATGGAGATAAAAAAATAAATAAAGAAATGTCCCAAAAAATGCTGTGTAAAACAAAGACTTCTGAAAAGACAATTATATGAAACTCTAATGGCTACTCAGTTGTCATTTCCACTCAGTAACTTTCAGGTCTTTATTTTGAATTCATTATAAATGGTTATTATCACAAATTTTAGTACTGTACTGTACTGAAGTATTATAACAAGTACAATTAAATGATAATGCATTAAATGTTTTGCATTTTTAGATTGCATTCGAAAACAATCCCTTAAGAAGGACATCAAAAGTGCATTTTAATTGTATTTCAAGTGTTTTAAACACAATGCAAGAAAACCAACTGTATTCTAGACATTACCTACAGATTTTCTTTAAAATTATCCTGAGAGACAGAGTTCTCGTATGGACGTATCATCTACCTTTTTTGAAACGAAGCTGTGCCATGTCATAGCGGCCATAGTCTCTCAATAACAACACTCCTCCAGGTTTCAGCAGTCGGGCTAATCTATTAATAGAGCTCTGCATCCTGAAAGACACGAATTAAGAAGTGCAAAGATTGTTAGTGGTCAAAACCAAAAGAGCAGATAATAATATGCAAGGGATAATTCATTTTGTGAAAATGCACTATAAAATTGAACACACATTTACATGTTTACATTGTAAAAAAATAAATAAATAATAATAATAATAATTGAAATTATCACAGCAGAAAATCTGCAACAATTAATATAACAATAAAGAGAATTTTAAGAATATTTCTAATTATTTGATAATAGTGAAGTTCACATACACACACACACACACACACACACACACACACACACACACACACACACACACACAAAGACCCGTTTAAATGATATAAATGTGTATTTGGTAAATGCTGATAAGAAATCATTAAACGAGAAATTATGTTTGACTTTCTCTTACTATTAATATAAAAGCATTCGTTACATAATTTTTTGTATCCCTTTTTATTTAACATTGTACTAATACTAAAATATGTTTTTATGCATCACTGATCATCAACACTCACTTCTGAGGATGCAGGGCGGACAGCACAAATATGAGGACAATTACGTCCAGACTGTGGTCTGGTACTGGATACTCTGCAGACGCATCACTCAAATCGTGGACGAACGCATGGCAGCGTGATGGGTCATATTCAGGATTTGACTGAACAGAAGAATGAATAAAGATCAGGTATAAATGCAGAATGCAGATTTCTTTATTAAAAAGACAATGAAGCTTCCCGTCACTTACTTTGACATGGTCAACAGCTGTGCTGGAAAAGTCACAACAGTAAACAAAGAGTCCCGGGTCACTGTAAAACAAAAGCAGTTATTTCACAAATGTGACTGGCAAACACTGCGGACAGGTCTGATTGGTTTATATCTGGACTCACTTGTTGGTTTTTAAGATGGGAAAGACTGTATTGCCTACTCCACAGCCCACCTAAAGACCCCCAAAAAACACACACACACACACACACACACACACACAGCACAATGAGCATATTTAGAGGTTGGGGATTGCTACTGACAAGACTTTCCATAAAAGAACAGTTAACCCTAAAGTTAAAACCATCAACGTTTAGTTACTCCTTTTCCATATAATTCAAGTGAATGGTGAGTACAGCCACCACTGGTCACCTTTCACTTTCATTGTATTTCATGTATTGAACCACTGATGGCAGATAGAGTATTCTGACGATGTCTTTCATACTTTTCTGGACCTTCATATTTCACTTGGCAGTCAATGAGAGAGTCAAAAGCCTCCCGGTTTTCATCCAAAATCTTAAATTGTGTTCCGAAGACAAACTAAGCACTTACTGGTTTGTCACATATTTTGGGGTGGAGTATCCCTTTAAGGACTGCAATATACAACTGACTCCTTGAGATCTTGATATTTTTGGGGGAATAATTCTTGTAAATGTTTCTACTGAAAAAAAAAAAAAAAAAAAAAGGTTAATAAAAATTACCTCCAGGATGCGATAGGATGCAGAGGCTCCAGGAAATTCAGGATCAATGTGAGTCAAGGGAACATCTGCACCATTGAACAGATTCTCCTCAGCGTCTCCTGGGGGCTTTTGTTGAGGGGCCAGCTCAGGAAACTCTGTAAACAGCCAGTGGCGATCCTTGAAGAAGCGGTTCTCATGAATGGTGTAGAAATCGTTCCAGTACTCATTGGCCCTGTTGTCAAACTCCTCTGATGGAGGTACAGACAAAAGAGAAATCAGCACCCCCCAAAAAAAGATGAATTTAAACAGCATGTCTTCGTGAGCAAGTAGGTGATCTACTGAACTAAAAAAGAAACAGAGAATGAAAAAAGCGCATAAAATAATAATAGCTAAGCTAATTTAAAATAGAAACAATACACAATGTAAAAATCATGAGGAACAATTGTCTATTTCTGGATAAAATTTAATTGTACATACACATCATTGACATTTTCAATTCACTTATAAATATAAAAGAAAATGTAGGTAGTTGATGGAGTTACCTTGTTTTTCTGCTGGGAGAGGTTGACTGTTTTCCTGCACTTTTTTCTGTGCAGCCTCCTCCTGTTCTGTGGACCACTCCACATTATCCCTACAGGTGATGTGACACAATCACAAACACAGCAACAGCTACATACATCTCACATACAGAAGCTACAGCCAATCCATGCTTTGTTTCACTCCGCACTCTGACACGTAAAAAAACACATAAGCACTTTCATTAAATCACTCCGTAATATATTGCTTTCATAAGCTTTTAACATTAATAACATTAACAATACTTTACTAGACATCTTATATATACACATTAAACATGAATTCACAGCTCACTGAATATTCAATTACACACACACACAGAGAATAATATATATATTCCCGTAATGTCATTATTTTTCCATAAAAAAAAGAATATATACAAATCCAACTCAAAACTGTAAGACAGCCTGTTATTTCTAGGTTGGTACCCTGCAGTTATTTTTTTGTACTCCTCTGATGTTAGGGAGAAAGACTCCTCTAAAACTACAAAGACAAACTTAATAGCTACTCGGTGAATTAAGCTTGGAAACAACTTAACATGTTTAAAAACCTTGATAATCCTATCGAAACATCCAGGCAAAGAGAGTGTCAAAGTGACAGCATGCCAGAAAGAGTCGGGAGCGAGGGAATGAGTCTAGTAACACACCAGGCGTTGTGCTGAAACACCTGCCGCGGGTCTGTGAGGAAGCGAGTGCCGAACTGCGGTCGTTTCTGGGCCTCTGCGGGACTCTCCGTGGGTCCGGCAGCAGTTTCTGGCATGTTTTCTGTGGAGGAAGGTCCAGCAGCCACAGCAGGGGCCGCCATGATCACGCGAACCGGATGCACATGGCAGTTCAGCGTCAGTCTCCCACTCGATTCAGCTGGAGACCGGAAACACCGCCACCTATCGACCGTTCTCAGACATTTCACTCCATTGCGAGGATATTGTTTTAAGCTTGCTTTTGTTTTGTTTTTGCAGTACACTCGATGATGTCGTGATTATGTCTCACGAGTTCAATATTTGCGCTAAGCCTGTGCAGATTTTGCTTGCATAAACTTTTAATGAATTAATGAAGAAACTTAAGAAAAGTAACCTGCAAAATTGGTTAGTGATTTGACAGCGCTATTTATAACCGTATTTGGCGGGTTGGCGGGTGTTAATTTCAAACTCTGCTTATAGCAAATAGTTTAAAATACAGATTTATATATGACATAATATACTGTTTTTCATCTATAACAATACCACAGTTAAATTGAGTTATGGGGTAAATGTAGATTTTATTTATGTTTTGCCATTTTTGGTTTCAGTGGTGCCATTGAACAGCTGGCTTCTGATCATTTATTTTTATATTTCAGATGTTTCTTTATTTTTATTACAAAAAAACAATAGTTTTAAATACCATTCATTTCACAGATTAACTATATTTTATATCTTAATTATAGCTTGATTACATGCACAATGGAAAATAAGTACCCAACATGAAACGAAACGTCACAAAATTACATATAAAATGATCTATATATCTATATATAGGCATGTAACAAAGCTATTAATACATTTTAGGACAGCATCACAGCGATAGAGAAGAACCTCTAGTGCGACTGCTACCATGGAAACAACAGTTCCAAGAATTCTGCAAAATTCCAGAAGCAAGTGCATGTCTTGTAACTATGGCAACAAAACTTTCAGAGGCAGCTGCAGTCTATATGCAAGAATGTGTCAAACTAAGACTGCAAGCAATAAAAAGTGTTTACATTGTTTTTGCTTTGCACTTCATGCTGACACTTGAGGCGGTCATTCCACATATTCATGCAAAGCCGAAGAGTGTCCCTATTAAAACAATCTTTCCTTTAAAAATCTGTGCTCTATGGTCTTTGACACTTTATGCATTAATGAACTCACCTGTGATTGATGGAGACATGGAATGCAGTTGATATGATCGTTATCTGTGCCTGACTGGGATATGACAGTCCCCACTTCCCCTCTTCAGTTTCCACATGAGTGAAAGCAGCCCTCAAGCAACAGGACAGCACCAGTAATAGAGACCACCACGACATCAGGACCCTTACGACAAAAATTAGACCAGGATTGACAGGTTGGGATGTATATAGTGGTTCATAAGAGGGTTGTATATGACAATGAGGGATTATGAGCAGAAGCCCTCTGAATAATACCTGACAACTTCATGCCACACCACCATCTTCTTTCTCACCCGCTGCCTTCCTCTGATTTGATACTTTTTACAGTGTAAGAAGAGAATTACCGCTAAAAACATTTAGGGGTGGTTTCCCAGACAGGATTTAAATTAAGCCAGTAGTAAGCCTAATCTAGAATAGTTCATTTTTTTAACACAGATTAAGTAAAGATTACTAAATAAAAAAATATTTGCTCATCGACGGCTGCTGCGAATGGTTCAACAGGGCAGCTTTTTCACTTCACTAAGACTGGAGTGTTGTGCATTATTGTATACGATAGTTTGAACTCTAGTTCTGATAGCACGCATACACTAGAGACTATTTGGTGTTTTGAAACCTATTTATGACCAAACGTCAGAGTGTAGAAACAGTTGTGGTTTCTCAAAGAAACCATCTTCGCTGTAATTAGAAGCTGCTGGCTTGAGTTGCACAAGATGTAATTTGTGTCTTAGTTTTGAAATGCTTTTTCTTGCCACCTGTTTGTACGAGTCACAGATAAAAGTGTATGCTATTATTGCCACATGCGCGGCTTCTAAGAGATAAACTCTGTAAACTCCAAATCCTTTTTAATGATCAGAGAGTAGTTTCAAATGGACGCTCTGTTATTATTTAGGCTTCATTATTGTTGACTGTTATAATTGCTATTACATCCATGCAGAGTGTAGATATTTTCTAACAGCACTACCATAATATGCTAGAAACATATGTAACATCTAAGTTAGAGGTAAAACTTGGAATTATGCATAATACGATCTATTTCCACGATTGCATTTCATTATGTGTCCAAGTCACACCCAAGATAAGACATTTGTGACTCAGCTTTGGTATTTCCTTCACACTGACTTAGCAGAGGCATGGGAAAACTAATCTAACTTCGCTCCCGAAGCCTTCAGCATATGTCAGAGCTGTGAACCATGCTTTGCATTTCAGTCAGAGGCAGATGGGCCGAAGATCTGACAGACACACACAAATAAGCTTGTTAATACCTTTATGTCTGAAGCAAATTTGATGTCCAAACGCAGCAGTGTCTTACACAAGCATATTTCCTGTGAGTCACAGGTGTTTGCGCTTGTGTTTATTACCTCCTGAAAGGATCAGGCACAGGTCAGATGGATCGACAGACATCCTTCACACTCACTTAGTCTTCTGGGAAGTGCAAAAGTTAGACCGATAAACAAACTGGAAGTAGAATCTGTCACCAGTTCTACAAAGAGAGATTATATCTGATGAGTCTCGTGCATTCCAGAATTTCACATACCTGTCACTTTCTGGCTCAAAGAAATAGAATTTATTTGAAAATTGTCACTGGGAAAAGGTAATGTCTGCTTTGTCAGAATGTCCTCCACTTGACATTTTGACATTTTTTTTGCTGGTCACACCCCATAATAAGTATTTCAACACAAGACACAGGTCACCAAGTTAGAGCTTTAATTACATTAAAAACTAATCTGGATCAAAAATAGAAATTCTTTAAAGAAGACATGTTTACTCAGAAAACTACTCTAGGATTATAAACATTAGATTCATGTCAAGGTGTCATGAGGGGTGATTTTCTCCACAAACATTATTAGCAACGCCACTGAATGTAATAATGACTGGGGTTTCCCATTAGCCACCCATAAGAGTGGAGTGTTTTGATAGCCACAGTGAGTGATATTTTTGTCCCTGTATATTAAATGATGCAAGAACGAATTTTAACACTCTGGGAAAAAACCCAAACATCCCCTTAAATAACATGCTCACACAGGAAGGCAAGTTTAAAAGTACTTTAAAGCAAATTAATACCAGCAGGGAAAAGGAATGTACAGGTACAGTAAGAACAACATTTTAGCTCACACCAGTTGTGCAACAGTATAATGGCATTGTGAAGTCTCAATGAAGAGAAAAAACAAAACATTTACTGACATTAATAGTTTCAACATCAGGAAAAAAATTCTTATTGAATGTGTTATAAATTGACATTTCATTTAATCCTGTTTGGAATTTTAACTTAAAGTATATTCTTTTTTTATTACAATATTTACATTATAAAAATGGAAACAGGTAAAAATAGGTTTCATTGTTCAAAAGATACACTGCTGTTTAGAAGTGTTAGGTCAGAAAGTAGTCACGTATGCTTGGTCGCTGTGATTTTGCCAAGACAGACATGATCCTGGATCAACATTACTGTCCAAAAATATAAATTCATCCAAATCCCTACCCCTAAACCTACCCAGAATTTATTCCTAAAATCAGTGGGAAATGATAGCTGACTTACAAGGGCGTAGAAGCACCTAACCCTGATAAACATTTCCTGTTGAAAAAAAAAAATTCCTCAAACCTGATTGGTTGATTGGCATGCTGATTCAGAAACATGTTGCACTTGGTGCGATCACACTCACTACTTCTGCTTAGCGAGGATGAATCGACAAAAACAAACCTTTTTAAAATTTGAATTGAATATGTATGCCTTTCTGCATCATTACTGTCACCTGATCCTTCAGAAATAGTTTTTGTGGAAACCAACTCTTTTTTTTTTGTTTGTTTTAAACAGGACTCTTTAATTGAACTGTAAACATATTTCTGCACCATTCTAGGAGTTTAAACACATCATCGCTGTATTAGTGTTCATTTAAAAAAAAAAAAAAAAAAAAAAAAAAACCCAACAAAATCAGAAATGAAATTAAACTTTTGAACAGTAGTGAGTTGTAGTTATCTAATAATATTTCAGTACATTCTGCATTAGTGACCACAGTTCCAGATTGTCACATGCCTGGATGAACCCAGCTGTGATTGGCCAAGAAGTGAAGTGGTGTCATCCTTAACTGCCACGATATGCTACGTTTTGGAAAGTGCTGGTGGCTCCTTTGTAGAGCGGATTATTGGCCTAAAAGGTGAGGGAGAGTTTCATTAATAACCAGTGCAGCAAAACTCATCAGCACATCTGTGATTCTCACTTTGACCACATGGTGTCGAGATTGTGTTGAATTATGCTATCTATCCTCAATGTTGATCAAAATCATATCACATTAGGAACTCTGATTCTTTGAGTTGTTTTCCTTGAGATTAAAATGGTTAAACTATGCATTTTGAACAATTTGAGTACTAGAACCAATACGCTGATGAAAACACTGATAACACTAAACCAGTTACGGTTGGTTTAGCAATACACGCTGTCTGAATAACAGACTTACCGCTTCCCATTTAGCCCTCGCTTTCTCTTCCTCAAACTTAGCAAATTCTCGATGGTCATGAAGTGTGACCAGAAGCTTCCACACCAAGAGCGCAGCCAATCCCAGAAGCAGGACCGCACCGACAATCGAAAGAACGACCACCAAGACATCCGCACCCTCAGGACACTCTGAACATAAATGAATGACAAAAGATTCATTCATAGCTCATATTCTACATTCAGTTTTCATTCGAATTGATCTCTTAGTGACAGTAACAGAAGCCCAGCCAGTATCTACCCATCTCTCTCACACAGACGCGGAGTTATCAACACGAGCCACGTTTGACACCTACATGTCACACGTTGTCTCCGCCACATCTCTCCCCTCACCTGGTTCTTTAACAACATAGAGGAAGGATTTTCCACTGGCGTCCTCGTAATACTGGAAGTTCTGAATGCAGTCGTCCTCATCCTTGTAGCTGCAGTTCACCGAGTTCTTCTCATGAAAGACTGGAGAGAACTAATTATGATTAACTCAGCTAGAGCAACAACTGAACAAAACATGCTGCATGGAGAGCTAGCCACATACTGTCAATTTATACATTTGGTAAATGACGGATATACTGCAATTATGTGCTGTGAATTAAAATGGAGATGTGCGTTATGAATTAGTCAGAGGTAGAGATTACCCAGCTCATCCACCGGAACAATCTCATCTCTGCAGACGTGATTGCAGTTTTTCAGATCCCCTCTCTGATAATGTTTACACTCCACACACTCCCTGCAGAAACACACATAAGATAGATAGATAAAATAAATAAATATGAACTGTATCTAAAAATACAATTTTTGCACATCATTGTAAATTAGTCAAATGAATTAAGACTTTATTTTTATTAAAGAAACCAAAATTTCGTTTTATCAGGTTCTGCAGTTATTTTTAAACATTTGTTAATAATATTTGTATTCTAACAGAGAAAACCCGTCCAGAACACGCTCACTTTTTGATGGTGCAGGCATCTGGGCAGGTGGGACACTTCTCACAAGTAGATCCATAGGCTCCTGGCTGCGTGCACTCACAGGCGCCACATCCACAGTGACCCCGGCCACTACACAGCATCCCTCCACTCCCCATGCAGCTGTCTGTCTGGGTCGAACAGTTACAGATCTCGCCGGACCACCCAGAGCTACACTGGCAGGTGCCACAGTTGCAGTCGCCATTTCCTGATGGAGACATCCAGCAAATCTGTTAATGGCGTATGATCATCAGGTAGTTCAGCCAAAATCTGCATTCAAAAAAATTATGTATTATTATATTTGTAAAATCTTCAACAAAGCTGAATTTTTAGCAGTCATTATAGTCTTCACTAATCACATGATCCTGGTTAAAAATAGTTATGCTGCTTAATATTTTTGAGGAAAATATGATGTTTTTATTATTCTCTTCCTATTGAAAAAAAAACCCCAGCATATGCTGCACTGCTGGTTTATGCTGTCCATTGCTGGTCTTAATCTGGTTGGACCATCTTAAAGCCAGCACATGACCAGTATAAACCAGCATCCCAGCTTCGAAACATACCTAACCAGCATATGCTGTTTTTTTCAACAGGGTTGATGAATATAAATGTTTTTTTTTTTAATGTTTTTACTGCTACGTGTTGTTACAGATTAATGCATCCATCCATGCTAACCAAAAGTATCTGTTTATCTAAAAAACACAGACCAGAAATGTAGCACTGAAAATACATACCTTACAACTGAAGTAAATTCTGACTAATTATGAAAAAAGTATGATTAAATAAAACATGGTGTTACGTAATGCTCACTTAATGTTTGTTACTAAAGCAACAAGGAATTCATGATAAACATCAAAGTTTCCCAAGTCATCGTATTCATTTCAACACACACAACAGAGCATACAACAAGAAGATTTCAAACTGGTTGTGTGTGTGTCTGTGTTTTACTCTCTGTATGTTTTATTTTATGTATTCCCAGGAGCTATACTTGCTGACTCTGATTCTTCTTCTAGTTTAAACACCTACTCACCAACTCTAAGTTAATAAGATATTGCGTAAGAAAACAATTTTCACAAGGCAGTTAAACAGCAATACCTATACCACATACTACTGAAATCTCACTTTTCAAACTAATATACAAGTTTACGCATTTGACTTGCTGAAGAGAGAAGACATGAGCATCTGGACTTAGGCTTCAGGGTAAGCAGGTAACACGCACAGACATGTAAAACTGAAGATCAACTAATAAATCAAGCACATCTGTGTCAGACTGCTGTTTGTTTCTAAATCTGGACCAGATTGCCTAATATGGTAAAAATCCATGTTATGAGGCAAGCACAAAAAGATGAGTGTAATCCACACAACACTACATCTAGCACTGTTACAATGAGTCGAGACATGTCTAACCTCACCTGAGCATATTTGTCCTTTGGAACGGAGGCAGCTGAAGTCGTCACATTCACAGTAAGGGCCCCAAACCTTCCCAAAATCACTGGAGCGACAGGCACACTGTCCGCACACACATTCCCCGCGGCCACTACAAACCGGCTCTGATGGGGCAGGGCTGCATCTGTCTTGTTGGGTGGGATTATAGTCCCCCTCGGTGCACTCGCATCGAGAGCCCAGTCGGCCCGGGTCACACAGGCACACGCCGCACTCCAAGGTACCATTCCCAAGGTGACAGGACGGGCTGGCGGGCACAGACGACTGCTGGCAGCTACATTCACAAGCAAAGTCCACAGTCACCTGAAGGTTGTCTTTAAAGCCTATTGGCTTCACCCTGAAGGTCCGGCTCTTCTCTTTGGGGCATCTGTGAAGTTTTGCCTCAATGCTAAACGAAACCTAACAAAAAGAGTAATGTAACGGAAAGATTAAAAAAAAAAAAAAAAAAAAAAAGGTCAAAGCCCAGACCTCAACCCCGTTGAGCGAATTTGGGGTCTCTATTGCAGATTGAAAAGATCTATTTTACATTCAAAGGAAAGCCTTTTGCTTGAGTTGCAGAAGGGAATTAATTCTCAGGAAATATGTTGACACGGCGCCAGAGAGATGTGCGGCTGTAGTTGGTGAAAAAGTTGGACATACCACATACTGAAGATAAAAGTGAATCAAAATCGCTTCATCTGATACCATCTGCATTATTCATGAGCATTATAAAATTAAATCATGTTTTAAAGGCAAAAAAAGGATCAATATTTCTAGATCTATCAGGTATTCTAACAATTTTGACCACTTCTCAGCTTTGAATAAAAGCATCTTCCAAATGTATTCTCTGTTTAGCAAAATCAACATGATTATAATTTTACCTACTGAAAGGTACACAATGAATGTAGTTTCCAACTTTCTATATGGTACAAAAATAAATAAAATAAAGCAAGAAATATTTGAGTATGAAGAAAATACTACTACTTTAGTTTGATGTGTTACTTGTAATTCCTTTGTAATAGTTTATGTATAACGTATCATAGTAATATATGTATAATATAAAGTATGAGTACATACTTTTGGATTTTACTCAATTTCGAAGGCAAGTTTGCAAAAAAATATTTTTTTTTACTTAATTATAAAAAACAAGCCCTACTCTTCAGCATAATGTTAACCACAAAATCTTCAACACAAACTTTTAAATGTCCAGCATAACTAAACACAATAGCTTTTTGTCTTTGCTCAAAAAAGAAAATCTGAAAAAGTAGCACTTAATTTCACCATTAACAATTAATTTCAGTCCTATGCAAAGCATGCAGTGAACTAAAATGCTGTGCAAGTAAAACCATTAGTTCAACAAAAACAATAATATCAAACACAAATTAATTCAGTAAGCTTTGTTAAAGCTTTGCATATCTAAGTAGACTGAATACACATAACTGTGATAAAGTATTCAGCGATAGTGTTGCTGTAGCTTATTTTAATTAATGAAACCGAACAAGAAGCAAAAATAGATTTTTCTAGTGTATGTAGGTGCTGACCATATCCCCAATTTTGAGTCCAGCGCAGGACCTGACACCAGCAATGACCTCTCCACCCAGACATGTTGCGTTGATGAACAGTGATAACTCATCCGGCACACCCAGCAGCTCCAGCTCAACCTTAGACCTGATCCTCTACAAAATCAAATGGCGCAGAGATCAGAGGTCAGCCTCTCACTTTATTTGAGTTTAAGCCCTACTGGACTGAAATGGTTAAATATCTCAAACTAAAAAAGCAAACAAAGTCTTCCTAACCAAAGAGCTCTCTCTGTATTAATTCCTGGCAAAGTGACTTACTGCATATGCATCCAGGATGAGTTGCACAACATTTCCAGAGTCTTCAGAGAGCGTCCCGACCACGGAGCCAGGGATCAGCTCGCTGTAGTTCTGTGAGAAACATGACAACACCCCATAAACACGTATGAATGTCTGCATGTTACAGACAGACGCATATTGCACATAGGTGTTTGACAATAGCACAGAAACTCACACGATATAGTTCCACCACACCACTTGTTACAGCAAAGATGAGGTTGATGTTATTCTCAGACAATTTGTCCGTGATCATACCAAGTGAAGGATAGTCCTATAAACACACACACACAAAAAAGAAATAAATCAATGTACTCTCAAATTAGCCATCTCTCCCTCTCTTTTAAAATGCTCTCCAAAGCTTCATTTATATGACTAAAAAGTGCATTAAAACAACTGCAACTTCCTGGGATGGTAAATATGTCACATGATCCTTCAGAAATAATTATAATATGTTAATTAGCTTCTCCAGAATTTCCTTTTATTAGCAATGTTGAGAACAACTGTGCTGCTTAGGAGAGAGAGATTTGAGTAATATATGTTTGGCTGACCAGTACAGTGGACTTGTCATATTCATTGTTTTGGTTGATATGGCACTCTCCATCATGGGGCTGGACGATTCCAGCCAGCCTGGCATCCAAAGCCAAATGACTTCTATCATCACTTGAGAAAATCAGTAAATGAGATGCATCGTGCCTCCATCCAATGTTGTCCTGGAAAAAAGAGAAAGGAGGTCATACACAAATGTAAAGAGAACCGACCCAAAAGGTTGACGAATGACGTTTTTACTTCCAATAAATAATGTAAATTCAGCTTAAAATTCAAATTCCTTCAGGCTTTGGGAGTATTAACAGAACAGCTTGTCTCAGATTGTCTTGTATCTTGTGTCACCTTGCACACTACTGCTTGCATGATAGCATCAAATCCACCCTCAGGGGCATCTCTGTTTTTGGACACTTTCTGCTTCTTCACTTCCTCTCTGAAGCGCTGGACCTGATCTGTCAGAGACAGTACGTTGTGATAGCCGAACTGCGGTGGGCAGGGTTCAGGAAACCTACAGCAGCCAGAGCACAGCAGAGAGACAGAAATCACCAAACCCTGTCACTCGCTCTATTTGTCACGTGCTTTTCTAATGTGAAATCAAGTAGGGCTTACTTGTAACAAGGATTCTGGATGACTTGCGGAGGGTAAATGTACATGTAAGGTGAAAGCGGTTTGTCTACAAAAGCTCCAAATCCCATTCGCAGATTGCTGGTGACGCCCCGTAAAGCACTGACCAGATCGTTGCCCAGCGTATAAAGCTTCTGCAGGTCTTCCTTCATGGTATTGGTCATGTCCATGAGGTAGTACAGGTCCACTGGGTAATCAGCTACTTGTTTCACAGTGACAGTGAATTTCTTTGAATCGCCTACAAGAGAAAAGAGACAAAGGGAAAGGGTGAAAAATGTCTTGCAAATAGAGTCAAAACCTGAGAATTACTCTATGGTTTTGAAGATTCGGTGTGTGTTAAAGTAAAGATTTTGTGTGTAAGCAGTCGAAAAAAAATAAAGCATGAAATTTAAATGTTACAAGACTTCATGACTTTTCCTACTCTCACAAAGGGCTCATAAGCAGTCCTTGAAATACGAAACAAGCAACAACATGCTACAAAATAATATTACAAAAGAAAAGAAAACAGAATTTTTAAACTCTGCCATGAGAAATTAGTAATTGGATTGCACTGGTAAATATAGTTTGTGAAATATAATGGTTTTAGCATACCTGGCCTGAGGGTCAGGTGTATTTTTTGTGGTTGGATCTGAGTGATGTCGTCTGAACCCCCTGCCTTGTAACTCAGGGGTACGTCCTCTAATATCTTCATGCTGCTAACTGGAAACTCGAGAAACTTCACGCCACAACCAGACTGAATGAGACTGTCTCTGAGATCACAACGGGACAAACTCGAGCCTGCCTTTCCAAAGATCTGACAGATGCACAGACAAACACTGATAATCAGAGGAAAGCATTTCGAGCAGTCATCTGTGCCTCCGTGCAGGAGTGTTTAGTCATATTTGTGGCTGAATTTAGTTCTTTACCTCCTGAGAGCACCAGGCACAGGTCGGATGGATCAGCAAACATTCTTTACAGTTACTCACTCCTCTGGAAGTGCAAATGTTAGACCCTAGAAACAAGACCGCTGTTAAAGTCATATTGCTATTGAAACGGTTTCTTTCTACTTTTTAGAAAATTCAGTCCCACTTTGTATTAGGTGGCATTAACTACTACGTGCTTACATTAAAAAAATAGGTACAATGTGCTTACTGTGCTCATATTGTGTTGCGAAACTGCTGCTATTTAGTTTAGGATATGAGTAAGGTTAAGGACAGGTTTGGTTTAAGGGTGGGTCAACAGTATATTTATAAATACAATACAGAAATTATTTACAGATGTAATTGCAGGGTTTATATATATATATATGTAATGTAATGTAAAGACTTGTATGTACACGATAAGAGCATTGTATTAAATTACTAATTTCAATGTAAGTACATAATAGTTAAAGCCACCTAAAGTGGAACCAAATTTCTTTAGGGTTCCAGCCTCTCAAGCTAAAGAGTAATGAAATGAAATGAAATGCAGAAAAAAATATCTAAATCATAAATTATAACTAAAACAAACACACACACACGTTCTTCTAATTTTGGAGTCATTAACTAAACAAACAATAACAAAAGGCAAACTTACCCGTAACTATGGAAACTAGACATAAAACATGCACCCAAACTTCCACCAAATTCAGTGCCATTTTAATCGATCCAAGCTACTGCACCCCTCCTGCCTTGGAGGCTGTTTTCAGTCTGATTCTCTGATGTACAGACTAGGAGTGGAATCTGCCATTCCGAGACATGTAAGGACAGATGACCAAATGCGTTTCAGCATTTCACAAACGCAATCTGTTTCATCAAGGAAATGTGTAACCGCAGGCAAGTTAAGACTCAACAAATGAACAGCGAACAGTTTGCGGCGCAGACATTTCACGTGCGCATGCGCAAGGAGCAGTATAGTATTTTTGGTAAAGTTCTTTTAACGGCTTCAACTATTTTCACAAGTTTTTCCGCTTTTTCATCAGAACAAATAAATCCTTATTAGCACATCAGTCTATTATAAATGTTATTATAAATATTGGGCGTTTATTATCATTTAGGCCATATATCTTATTTTTTCTCCGTTTTCCGTTTGTTTGTTTTATTTACACAATCCTGCATTTAAATGTATATTAAAGTTGAATCAGGTGTTTGGTTCCATCTAGTGGTCATATTAATCTTGTAGAAATGCATTTCGAGCACCGCCGCTATGCTTGTTGCATTCATGGCCATTTTCTGAATTTTACTCCTGCGCGAGTTTTACTGAAATTTTACTGAAAATCAAGTCCTTGCATAATTTTAACCAGAGGCATTTAAAAAAAATGTAATGATAAAATGTTTAGTATGGTCATGCATAACAGAATATGTAAAAGAGCTTTATACTGTGGGAAGCCACAATACGAAATGACAAAAATATTAGTTAGAGAGAAAATTGTCAAAAAAAAATAAAGAAAGAAGGAATCATAGATGTTGTGCGCTACTTCATGTGTGCATGATTCTGGATTTTTTTTTATTTGACCACTTTTATTTGATATAAGCATCCAACACTGGCACGGCAAAGCTGGTTCACTGCTTGTACAATTTAATATTTTTTTTAAACAAGCTAACTCTGTGAATCTCTCTCTTTTTATCTCTCTACTTATCTCCATTTTTACAGTCCATTAAAGGAAGTGGAAATGGAGGAAAGGATAAGAGGGCAGTAAAAATCACATCTCAGAGCTGAGCAGGAGACAGAAGTCTGAGACCAAACTCAGACCTCTTCTATAGAAATATAATGCCATAAGCCTTTCTCATATTTCCCCCATCTTGTTTTTCATCCTTCACTTTTCTTTGTTAAACAGTTGTAGATATTGCTTTATGTGTATCGGTCTTTACATGGCCCTCGTGACGCTTGCATTTGTGTGCATTTGCATTAGTGTGCGCAAAAAAAAGAATAAGAGGACAATTAAGACTAATCTTTAAAATGAAAATGATCACTACACCAAAATTAGGTTATATAGCAGCTTTAGTCTGACTTGCTTACACCTCTTGCGAAAGCCGTTAGAAAACAGTGAATCTGGCTTAGATGGCGAGATCTTGTTGCATGCAACATAATTATTATTATTATTCTAAGTTATGATCAAAGAATATTTTTTCCAATTTTTTCTGATCAAAGCCAACTGAGCAAGCCTTATTATTTGCTTTAGAGATTCAAAAGGAAAAATTAGGCACCACATAATTATTGCTTTTTACTCTGTCTAAACATAGCCCTTCTCTGAACGTTGAAGTCGCATCCGCCACAACTACCTCAAAGTGAAGGTCTTTTATTGTCATTTAATGTGTAAGATCTACATTTTGTATGTATTTGGTAATGCAATCAGATTAACTGGTCACATTCTAGCCTATATGCTATGCTTTTACCTCCGAAAAATTCAAGAGATAAATTAGTATATATATATATATATATATATATATATATATATATATATATATATATATATATATATATATATATATATATATATTTTTTTTTTTTTCCTTTTTTTTGAACTTATTAAATGTAAACTTACTTTTTATATACGTTTTTCATAGTTTTCTTAATGCCCATGTGTTCATACCTAAAAAAGGGATTCCCACAGATAACAGTGCATCACTGAAAAACAAAAACTTACTGAAGATGATGCATGTATTCAAATATGCAGGATAGGCATTTAACCATAATATATCATAATATACCCTATTATAGAGACCTACGTATGTAGCTTTTTGTGAATTGTATTAAAATGTACCATTGGCCAACCATTTCCGTTCTGAACGTCTGACCTCTAAAGATAACTAAACAAATGCAATGTAACGTAATGTTTTAACAACTTTATTCAAAGCATGCTGCACAAGTTCAAGTTTCCAAGTCAATACAGTTTACAAAATACTGCATGCAGCATTGAGGTCTTCACGTAGAAAGTGCCTGACACACCGAGCACCGCGCATGCAGAGGGAGAGACGTGAGCCGGTGCGATCGGGGAAAACGTGCAAGAGCCCCACCGGATGAACGTCTGCCCCCGTCACGTGCCCTCGGCCACAAGTTAAACTTGAAGAAAAATAACAAACACCTGCAATTCAGGGTGAAAAAGTCACCGTTCACAAAACAGCATGCGTCCGAAAGTGATTGTCCAGTACAAACCAAAAAAAAGGAAATAAAAAGAATAATAATCTTATTATAATGTCGAATAATAAGACTTGAACCCCGCTCCCGCGAAACGGAGTCAAACCAAAAGACTGCTGAGGGCATTTTTTTTTTCGGCGGGATTTTCTGAAATAAAATCAGAACTTCGCTACATTTCACTCGTAAAAGGAAGTCACCATGACAACGCGTTGCCATTAAGACCAATCGTGAAAAAGCATGTTATCGTTTATCACTTTATTAAAATCGTTGTATTTTAGATAACTAACTTTTACGAAAGTTAACCTTTTACGAAAGTTAGCCCCACCCCCAATCTCTTTAAAGTAAATTAATTGTAATTAGACCATGCGTAACCACAAAATTAACTGTGGTTATACAAATATTAATATGTCGGAAAACCACGGTTACTGTCGTAGAATTTGCTTGTAACTGTAACATAATGCAGTAAATACATACTTTTTTTCTGAGGTAAAAACGTGTAAACACTTCACTGTATAAAATCACAAGCAAAATGACCTCAAATACAAAAAGCTACGTAAACATGAATAAATACATTCTCATTTCGTAAACGTGCAGCGGAATATATGTCATCTTTGCTTCAGTCCAACCAAAAGACGGCGTGCCTTTTCCTTTCAGAACTCAAAGGGAGTGAAAAGGTAAGTTGCATATCTCCGTGACTCCCTGTCCGGTTACAGGTGACCCCCGAGGCTAACTCAGTCCGATCATCACCGCCTCCACGTCTTTGGATGGTCTGCGGTCCTTGACCAGGAAGTTGATCATACTTTCGGACTTGATCATGAGGTTGCAACCGAGAAAGAAGATCCCGAACATCACCGTGAGAGAAAGAACGCACAGCACCGCGATCTGCACCACGCGCGTAACGAACAGCTTGCGCTCGTCCTGCGCGAGAACTAGAGACCCGCCGCCGTCGTTCGCGGTCACTTCGCTCCCATTCCCCGTGCAGCAGTCAACTAGTGTCCCCGCCAGTTCTTGGCTGCGGTTGAGCAGAACGCCGTGCGTAAACACCGTGTGGTTGA
The DNA here is from genome assembly GCF_018831695.1 of Puntigrus tetrazona. Taxonomy (NCBI): domain Eukaryota; kingdom Metazoa; phylum Chordata; class Actinopteri; order Cypriniformes; family Cyprinidae; genus Puntigrus; species Puntigrus tetrazona. The sequence continues at coordinate 20,646,533 of NC_056701.1, read as the reverse complement.
AAAACGTTCCGTTCATCCTGAGCGGAGCCGCGGAGCACTGGAGCAGACGACAGTCGAGCCTCTTGTGGCATCAACTCACTTTCTACAACTGCCTGTTGAGTCAAGTTTTGAGAAGAGGGAACTAATAAAAGTATCTCCTAAAATCATTTATCACGGTTCGCACCATCGGTCTACGCGCAACCCGTGCTTGATTCTGTGCGTTCTCGGTGGGTGAGAAGTCTTTACAGGCACGATGAGCGCTCAAGGCACTTCCAAAGCAAATGCAGCTCAGCGGAGACCTGCGCGCAGGTTTCGTTTACGCGCCCTGGTCCGTGTGAAGGAGGTGGGGGCCGGGAGGGAGAGAGAGAGAGAGAGACGCCGCGCGCCATCAGCCTGCATGTCGCCAGGGAGACCGTTTACTGTCGGCAGAGCTCCAGAGGATATTCTCATCTATGGAGTTTGATCCAGTGGTCACAAATGTCAGCTCAAATCACGAGAAGCACACGCCCTGAACTGGACGCAACTTCTTAGATTTTAAGAGTTGAGGTGCTTTCGGAAGACTCATCTTGACGTGTTCAGACCCAGAGTTTATTTCCATGCTTTTTGAAGCATTTCTGAAGTGAAGCCAAGTGCTAAATAACCCATTGGAACTGAATGGCGGCATACATTTTAAATAATAGTACGTTTAATGAGTTTAATAAGTTTATTAGATCGTTAGACAAAACAAACGAAACAGTGTAGTTTTTGGTGAGTATATACTCAATATGTCCAGCTTTCATGGCTCATTTAGCTTGAGTAGCATAAAAAAAAAACCTCAAACTAATCAAATTTGTAATTTGATGATATTTGTATAAATACAAATCTGATACTTCATTTGAATAAAATGAAAACTAAAAGAATTTAAAATCACACAAGCTAATCTTTTATTCACAATATAACATAGATAACATGTTAACAGATATAAAAAAATGTTGTAATAATTTTATGCATAGAATGAGCTAACTTCAATTTGATCCCTGTCCTAAAATAGTTGGGATGTGGGCATGTTTACCATGGTGTAGCATCTCCTCTTCTTTTCAAAACAGTCTGAAGACGTCTGGGCATCGAGGTTATGAATTTCTGCAGATTTGGTGTTGAAATTTGTCTGTTTTTGGTGTCCCATTTATACCTAATAGGTTCCCAGCAGCTGAAGAGTTTGTGGTCATCTTTGATGATTTTTCATTTAATGATGCTATACTCTCAGAAACCTAAATAAATTTTGGTATCCTAAAGGTAAATATTAACATTTAATGTGTACATATTTGAATCTAACAGTTACAAAAGTGTACCTTTTGAAAAGGTACCAGCCATTGTGGGGTGGATGAAAAATCTGCACTGCAGGCAGGTCAAATCAGCACAGCACTGAATTACTGAATCTATGAAGCCATGCTGTACAGTATGTGGTTTTGCATTGCTAAAAAATACACAAGTCCTTCCCTGAAATAGACGTCATCTGGAGGGGAGCATGTGTTGCTGTAAAACCTTTATATACCTTTCAGCATTCAAAGTGCCTTCCAAAACATGCTCATCCTGTGTGCTCTTATGCACCCCCATACCATCTAAGATGCTGGAATCAGCCCCCTGTTTGTCAGCCCCTTTAAAACTATAATCATCTATCTGAACAATCAGGCCAGTGCTGCTTCGGAAAGTTTATCGTTCTCACTCGTTTATTGACCTGAGTGTGCTACTAATGCCTAGTGAATGGTTGTTTCTGTACACGCGCACATTTGAATGAAGCGTGCGCAGGAGGCACTGCACGGACTGCACACCTGTTCTCATGAAAGTGCTTTTCAATGGCACGATTTTCTGTTTCTATTTGGTGTGCTATTTATACACAGAAACTGAATTTGCTGTGCTTATGAAACACACCTTCCCCACGCCCCTAAACCTAACCGTTGCATGTCATATGCATGGCACAGTTGTATACATAGCACACCAAATGGAAAGAGAAAATCACACCTTTGAAATGTGCTTTCATGAGATCAGGTCACAAATGTAAAATTCGGGTTCACTTCAACATATTCATGAGCAAATACACTCAATAGTATCCAAGTAAACACAGTCCAGAAACAGTTTGATATTTGATATTTGATGTGTGTCAGTATAACGGACTTCTACATTTTTTATATTAGGCTAATAATGTTAATCAAACAACAAAAGTAAAACAAGGAATAACAAATGAACTAAGTAATTCTTGTGACTTTAATACGTAATTATGTATTTTTACTCAATACAGTAACACAGTATTCAGTAAAATGCTGTTTATTGAGGTCATTTGTATTGTTGTTCTGTCTAAAGGTCCCTCTGAGGGCTCAGCTTCAGTATTCCTGGGCCCATTTAATAATGTCTCGGGGCTTGTCCGATCGAACAGAGAGTTCCTCACTTTCTCTGAACCTTTTGATGATAGATGGTGAGATTCGCAAAGCCTTTGCAATTTGATGCTGAAGAACCTTGTTTTTAAAGTATTCTACAATCTTTTTAAGGGCTCTTTGGCAGATTGGAGGGCCTCTATCCATTTTTACTTCTGAGAGACTCTAAGACATCTAACATATCCATTTTCTAGCTAATCATGTTACAGACCAGATGTCAATTCACTTAATTAGCTGCTTTATTGTGAACAAATTGTCACATGATCTCATGATCTCTTTTAGTTTTCATTGTATTTAAATGTAAAAAATGCGGAATATGAGTTGTAAAATACATTAAAATATCAGGCACAACAATGCCTTTTACTTGTAAAAAAAAATGTATAAAATTGATCAGACCACAGATTGCATAAAGAAGATTGTAAACAACAGGTCCTTCAGTAGATTTAATCATGTTGATGATTTAGATGCCTTAGAAATTCATGTAGTAAAAATAATGCAGCATGGTTAAAATACTCAAAAAGCCATCAATATAATGCTAACAATACAACGGTAATAATAGGATAACAAATGAGAATGTCCTACAGTTCAGTTAAATGTATTTTACTAGAAAATGATTAATTGGGATAGATGGTTGGTCTAAATTTATGCAAAATATATTTTGCCATGTTAGCTTCATGTCACATCGATATTAACTGGTCTAATCAAAATATAAAATGTTGCATAATATATATTCTTTATATTTATTTTATACCATCAAAAGCTATTTTTAACTGTCAAATCAACCAGTAATGTATGCATCAGCTTTGCGGTGTACACCCAAAACTAAATTTAATCACCCCTATGTCTTAACAATTCTTTATGCAAAAAACAAAATTAGATATTTTGAAGAATGCTGGTGTAACAGCTAGCTAGAAATAAAACGTGATAAGATCAAATATATTTGTATTTTAAGTATATTATATATATATTTGAACATAATTAGGGTCTGAGGAGATTAAACTGACATCTGGTTCCCCAAGAGACAAGGCCAGTGCAGGTCCAAATATCACAAAAATTATGAAACAAACATTGATTTACACAGAGTACAGTATTCTCCTGTGACAGTACTTTGAAAAAGTGAGGACAGCGCATGAAACGCTGCCAGGCGAGTTTGTTGAGAGCGCGCGGGTGGCGGGCATGTGTGTGTGTGTGTGTGTGTGTGTGCGGTGGCTGGCAAATGTCACACTGACAGAGAAAACCGTGGGAGAGAAGAGATGGGGATAAATTAAGAAATGAAGAAAGTGTCGATAAAACCAGAGCAAACTTTTCTGTGAAAGTCGAACTGTTCTGCATACACTATTGATTCTTCACTTTCTTTGCCAAAAAGAGAGAAAAAGCTATTTTAATTAATTAAGGCACTTACCTCAAACAGCATTATAGGATTATTCCTCTTTCAAGCCAATGTCCGTTTTCCACCTGTCAGGCGGTCTGCCTGTGAAAATAATAATTGGCTAGTTTGAAAACAGTGTTTAATTAATTTTGCACAAAGGCTACTTGCATACAGAATTTAATCCCCAAACCCTTCAGCGTTATGATGCGGTCAAATCAGATTATTGTTTATAATGCAATTAGCCCAGTTGTGACTATAAATAAGACTACAGTGCCATTCCCGTCTTGTGCGTTTCATCATTTATTGCATGAATTAATATGAAAGAAGCCTAAGAGCGTAAATCTACATGCTGCATATCTCCCACACAGTTTCATTGTACTTCACACATTGCTAACTTTCTTTGTGCTTTCTCTTGCAGTTCACAATGTAGGCTATATTTATTAGACACGCTGCTATGAGTCCAGTAAATCACAAAAAAAATGCATTTCACATATTTAGATATTGATGGATCTTCACACTCCTTAGCAACAGGCAGCCTTTATGCATAGTGACAGATGGTTGGTTATTTTGGCTGGAAAATCAGACATAAGAAAGGAAAGAGACGCATGGATAGAGACAGAGAGGGTTGCAGGGTGAACGGTCAGAAAAGTGGGGAGATGTTCCCTAGCAACCAAGTAGGCTTCACTCCTTTTTCCTACTGCTCATATGCTTGCATACAGAAAGCGACGAACTTTAGCAACGCAACACAAAGAAGCGCACGTGCACAGTGCTTACAAGGATGCACTGTTCTCAAATAGTTTTTTTAAAATAATTATTGCAGTTGCTTCTGATAAAAACAAAGGTTTAACCTTCCTTCGCAACCGTTTGTTGTCTGCGGGGGGTTTAAACTTCCTCTCTATCTAAATGGCACTTTGCTGAGCTCACCCAGTGAGTACATTAGCAGTCTAGCGCTAACCAGAGGACCCAGAGAGGTCTCGCAGCATGGTGCCGTGCGCGCTCACATCACAGAAGCATGTAGTCTCCGTTAACCTTAATGGAAGAAGTTTGAAACAACCAGGACTCTTCCTAGATCTTGACTCCCGGCCAAACTGAGCAACTGACGGAGAAGGGCTTTGGTTACCGTGGTGACCAAGAACCTGGTGGTCACTCTAGTTTATCTTCATGATCATATGTGGAGACAGAATAAATTACAAAAGGACAAACATCAATGCAACACTTTGATGAACCTCAATTCTAAGCATCATGTTTGAAGAAAACCAGCTTTGTGCTGGTAGCAGCCTCATGCTTTGGGGCTGTTTTTCAGCGGCAGGAACTGAGGGACTCTTCAGAGTGGAAGCAACACTCTTTGCAGCAAAATATAGAGAAACCCAGTCCAGAGCAAGTTCACCTTTCAACAGGACCATGACCCTGAGCACACAGCAAAAGTGGTTTATAGACAATTGGGTGAATGTCCTTGAGTGGCCCAGACACAGCCTGAGATTGAACCCAATCAAACCCCCATCAGACCTGACAGAGCTTGAGAGGTGAAGAGGAGAGGAAGATAATTGACAAATTGCTAATGAGCAAATAAATGTTGTTTGATGGCAAAGTTTTTTATTTTTAACACATTTCCAAACTTGTGACAATTCTGTTTTTGCTTTGTTAGAATGGTGTATGTAGTGTAGATTGATGTGAAAAAAGTCATTTAAAACAGTTGAACATAACAAAATGTTATACAAAATGAATACTTTTGCAAGGCACTGTACACACACCCCATCTCATTTCTTTGCATTTTTATGTATGTACATATGCATTATAGAATGCAGCATGTATCTGTGAGATCAGCGGATAATGATGCTTTAATTAAGACTCTGTGAAGAGACCTCTTGCTGTAGAGTTCAGACAAGCACACACACACACACACACACTAACACCAGCCCTCTACTTTCTGCATTAATTGTCCCTGCTTCTTTTTTTGGTCTCCTGTCAGTCCTCTTATGGGAGAACACATCGCACACACCCGCTTCATGTGGTCAAAGGTCAGCTTCTCTAGCAGAGCTCAATCCAAACACGCATTATATGTTATTAGCCCGCGCTGACCCCCCGATCGGGTCTGGAGCTCCAGCGATCTATTAGGCATTTCTTTCTAAACACAAAGTGCATGAATGGAAGTGGAGTCACAGGTGAGTAATGGAGATTATTGAGGAAGTATTGTCAGGAGAACTGAAACGCAAACACCTGTGCGCACACAATGGCGCAGATCAAGCCTGTGTACTGCGGCTTACCCCTCTACCTCTCTCTCAAACGCAATTCCAGCACACTAGGCAGTAACTAAGCAACAGGCCAGAGAGGGGGAGAGAAAAAATAGAGAGACACAGAAGGGATGGGGTGACAGTGTCACTGGGTCCAGTGGTATCTGCGGTTTCTTTAGCATTGATCTAATCAGGCCCCATCGGTCTACCTTTTTTCTTTTATTATTTCTCTTAAACTCTGTCCTTCGTCAGAGAATTATTGCGATCTCATGATAGGGGCCGATCTGTCTGTTACAGGTATGTATCTCAGCCAGAAAAAAGTTGAACAATTGTGTTATAAAACAGTAGGAGGACTGGTGTAGTTGTAACACTTTTTACTCTAGTGAATACAGTTCAAAATTTGGGCTCGATAAGATATGGGAAGACTATTTAATGTTTGGAAAGACATCTCTCATGCTCACCACGGCTGCATTTATCTGATCAAAGTACTGTAAAGCAGTAATATTGCATTAATATTGCATTATTTAAATACTTTTAAATTGTAGTTTATTCCAGTGATGCAAAGATGAATTTTTTTTTGCATCATTACTCCAGTTTTCAGAGTCACAGGATCCTTCAGAAATCAGTCTAATATGATGATGTGATGTTCAAGAAACATATAATAATATATGTTAATCTTTATGATCGCATTTGATCAATTTAATGCATCCTTGCTGAAAAAAAAAAAAATTAAAGAAAAAAATAAATACTGACCACCCCTAACTTTTAAAGTAAATTTTGAATATGTTTACCTTAAGGATCCATATCTATAAAAAAGTGATTATAAAGTTAAATACCTTAAGGATATATATAAATATATATATATATATATAGTTTTTGTAATATATGTATATAAAAATAAAGTTAGCATAAAAAAAGTACAGTTACAATTCATCAAATTTTTACAATTATTTTTCCTCTCCTTAGCAATGTTGTTCATTCCATTTTTCTGTAATGTAAAAAGGAAAAAAAGATACCCTTCCAAACTCCATTAATGACTCTAAAGACATGTAATTCACTTCCAAGTTCTGTTTCTTCTCCATCAAAGCATTTGACCAGCAAGTGGCATTTGCTCTAATAACCAAAGTCTACTTTCTATCTGAGTATTGTTCAACGCATCAAGCCGTTATTCTTTGCTGGTTTTATACATATTAGTTTTTATATATTAAAAAGATTGTAAACATCTGCTGACGAACATCGTGCTGGGTTCGTTGTCATGGGAACATCCCAGCTGAAGATAATGACAAAATGACATCGCTCCCTTGACAAGTGCACTCTAAACTACTAAACGTGCTCCGCTCACGCAAGTCTCCACTATCACTATGATCTGGAAAATTACCGTGAATCGCACAGTACACAACACCTGAAAAGTTACACCCTTAGCTTTAAAAGTGATTTGTAAGATATGCATTGGAATGGATTGGAAAAATGCTTCAACAGGATTTCAGGTCCATAATGTGAATCAAGAGCTCTTCACGTTATTGAACAGTGAGAGGGTTTTAATTTGAGCGCTCAAAGAATCAGGACTAATGGGTTCCTTGAAGATGGGGGCAATTTAGACAAGCCAAATGCTCTTCATCAGTTCATCATTGTTGCTAAGTGACCCTGGATACGCTTAAACTCAGGAGTTCAAAGTATTTGAGCTATATTATGTATTTGAGCCGTATTGTGTCAGTGATCCAGAGAAACAACAGGATATATAATAAAGCTTCCAGCATGTGCTGTAAGGGAACTACAGGCATATCCGAGACCATGAAGGTCACTTTCGGTCCATCCAAGACTGAGCCTCTAAACCAGTCACAGACAGTGACTCCATCCTTCGAGTACTCTGAATACTCTCTGTCAGGCACAGCAAAGTCTTTCGAGGTAGACAATGGAAGACAGTGAGCTTAAAAAAAAAATCAAATTCACAATGAATTAATTTATAAGGAGTTCCAGTTCCTGGGGGCAATTTAAATTGGTTTTCTCCTTCACTGGGACCTGACGTTTTAGGAAGCAAAAGTCAAGAAGAACATATGGAGGCCAACATCAGTTCAGCAGAACTAAATATGAGAAAACCAGCCAAAAAAAACATCAGCAGTTTTACAGTAGCTTGCCAACTTGGAACACAATGCCCAAAAAGAGGTGAAACAAAATACAATAGAGTCATGGATGAATTCAGTGCTTGTTAATCCTAATAAATCAATCCAGACCATATCTGTGAAAGGAAAAGAGTGTATTTTCAGTTCTGGACTTACAAGGAAGAGAACATAGACATCAACGTCAGCCACAACTGACTGCTTTAACAAGCCTGTGTTTGTGTGAAAATGGCACTAACAGCAGTCTGTAGTGGACAAAACCGATATCATGATAGTGGATTATGTGTGTGTGTATTTTTTATGTTTATGCATGCAAAGTGTGTGGGTTGTCTCAGTTTGAAGGCACACCAGTGACATCATTACTTTTCAAAATAGTAACTGCAAATGAACTCAATATTCCAAAGCCAACATATAAGCACGCACGTACACACACATGCACGCGCACACACACACACACACAGTGTCATCACCACCTAAAGCCTGCAATCTCAGGTTAGGGTTACCATAGCAACCAAAAGAGATAATGGCCATATAGTTGGGCACATGCCGCAGGGTGTGTGTGTGTAAGAGAGAGAGATGTCTGTGTCAAAAAGTCACTGACACTAAGTGGATGATGGCTAGTCATCTTCTATTATAATACATAAACCTGCTTAGAACTCAGGACTGATCTGAACAGCGAGCGAGTGAATAATGGGCTATTATGGTATTTAATTTCATTTAGTTTATTTAATGCTTTCTACGCAAGACTGTAAATAACATTAAATGTTTAACGCCGCATCATTCACTGTTACTGACTTGCATTGATCTATCATAATACACGTCGAGTTAAACAGACCGACACTAAATGCTAACATAGTCTCATAGTGATTAAAGTTGCCATCAGTCTCTAACACAAGGTCCTGCTGGGGCGCCTGGCACTTAATAAATGATGCATTACTTCTTAATGTGTTAAAATCAATAAATCATTGATACATTTGTGCAAGGAGGATGAGGTACCTTCAGGCAATAGATCTCAACTGGTGGGTCGTGATCCAAAAATAAGTCCCAGTCCGTTCTGACAGGCTCGTAGTCAACCGACAAACTGCAAAAAAAGATGTAGACACCGAAAGAATTTATTTTAGATAAGATGGAAAAAGTAATCAAAATATTACCATTCCTAAAACTCAAACTGAAATAAAACATAAATGAAAAATGGATTTAAAAATGACAAAAGCACATAAAATACTAAAGTCTAAACAAATAGTAACAATAAAATTAAACATACAAAAATAAAAGAGAATTTTGAAATATACGGTACATAAATACTGCAACTGTAAATAATATTAAAATAACACCGGTTTTAATATTAATGAAGGATCCATGAACCACACTGATCACATCTTTTGCTGTGGATGTCAAAAGTTGCATTTGCAACAATATTTTTTGTATTGGCAAAAACGTGTTCAAACTAAGAAGAAACTACATCATAAATTACATTTAACAGAAATACTGGAAAAACCATAGTTTGTGCTTACCCAAATGTGTTTTTTGCAACATGAGTCAATGGCTACTGAGAGCATGAAATAATTGAAATTCAATGAAACACTTAAACTGTAAATACTCTAGATTTATCAACTTTGCAAATGGTAACAAATCAGGGGATCGAGGGACCGAAACAGCTCTATTAACAATTGCAGGTTTAAAACTATACCGCAAAACTAGCTAAAAAACCCCACTGCTTTAAAGTCTTGATGCAGTTGTGTTTGTGACTGAGATTGTCTCTATGGAGATATCACGAAATGAGATAAAGAGCAAGACAAAGAGTCTTTTAGAAGCGGAAGGCTCATGTATCTAGATTCCTCTTATCAACTCCTTTCATTGATTTTTTTTTTACTCATCCAGAATCAAACAGATTTAATAGAATAAGCGCGAAGACATAAGCAGCTTGAAATCTCAGAGCCAAAAGCATTCGTAATAAATGAATCTGTCTTGTTTTTCCTCCCTCCCTTTCTCTCGTCTTGTTTCTCAATGCCCCCACAGTGACAGGGCTTTTAAAAATAGCCGCTCTTTCTCTTGATTACGGCACGCGTCTTGATTAATTACAGTGTTTGAGGTGTTACTGTGGGGTGGGTGTGATCGTTGTGGGAGAGGAGCACTGAAATGACTGAGAGAACAGGAGAGTGGGAGCGCACTGAAGGGAATATGCAGCACTTTCATTAAATGAACACACATGCCTCCCAAAGTTTGCTGCTGCTTGACGCAAAGCGCTTATTGGTTCAATGGGCCCTAAATGGTGGGACCAAAAGTCTGACAATAAGGGATTCAAAATCTAATTTAAACCCACAAATACAATAGAATGGAAAATAAAGGAACATGTTATTCGATTCTGAACTATTTCTACTACAATAACACTTTGAATTAGCTGGGTGACTGGTTCGCCTTCAGCTGAAATTATTTTTGTGGTTTTCTTCTATCGTGCATGAATTTAAGAGAAAATTTGCTAAACATGAAACATCTAGCTTTTCACTTCGCAAGACATTAACCGATGGACTTACTTGTTTATTATTATGTTTCAAGGATTCTTGTTGTGTTTCTATATAAGCAGTTTGGACTCTCATTTATCTCAGCAAGCTACACAATGCGAAATTTCTCCTAATCTGTATTGAACAAACTCTTCTACATCTTAAATTTGCAACATGTTTATATTTATGGCTGAAATATTCCTATTCCTTTTAGTCTCAAATACCAGAAAGCAAGGGCTGCCACACATCCACTATCTTACTCCTTTTGGCTTTGACCAAAGCTTTCTTAAACACACACAAAAACACAGCGTTCACAGCCACTTTAGCACAGAAGAGTGCCGGACGATGCCTAATTGGTTGTGAACCCAACAGCCCTGAAAAACTGTTAACTCAGTAACAACACACATGCTTTTGAATTGTGTGATTTGCATTTAATGCATGCATTTACCCAAATGTTTAGCTATGATAAGTTACTTGTAGAAAGAATAAAATATGTACACGTTAATGATTCAACTAAAGAAAATTATACATGTTTGGAATTACGTGAGGTTTAATAATGACAGATTTTAATTTTGGGGTGAGCAAAAAATGTAAATCCCATAAATCCCATAAAATGTGCTCGTTTATGTGCAACTTTATTACACACCGTTGTTGAAGACTCTATTTGTGATTTACTTTGTCAGAACAATTAAATAGTGTCACCTAGTGGATATGTTGAGTACTTCAAACTACTAATATCCACTGTAAGTTATAAAAGTTCTGTAAGTATATTCATTCTTACAAATATATAATTCAATTAGTATACAATATATAAAAAGAATAAAACATAATCAAGTAAAATTGAACTGTGGTCTAATCCTAATGCCAAAAGATAGAGGCTTATTATAAGAATATGAAAAGATCTATAAGAATAAAGAGGCATGTATAAAAGAAACAAATAATATGTCATAATTATGGATTTTATGCATATATACATAGGAGACATCATAAAGAGACTTTGTAGGTTTTTAAATCCAAAACCAAGTACAGTTCCCATACAAAAGCAGTCCACCCAGTCATCTCCTTAATTGACTGCCATTCAAAAGAACAATGTGATCAAGTGTTGTGACATTTCAGCTGACAGTGAAGATCACCTGAGGCAGGTGTGGTTTTTTATTGTTGTTCAGCACACCTTGGCTGGTTTTTCTTATGATTTTCAAAGCAGTGTAAACAAATCTTTTTCCGTATAGTTAGGCCTATACAGTTAAATATCATGGCATCTCAAATTAAACCGATTTTTTCCCCATCATCCTTAGGGACATTTATAGCCTGTTATGGTATTAGTTGTGTTTCCTTAAGCATACAAGTGTTTAGGGAAATCATACACACAGAAAACAGAAAGTAATTACTAAACAGCTAAACAGCATTCCATTCATTTTTAAAGGAACACTCTTATATTCAAATTCAACAGATTTTGGTGGCAGCCATTTGTCAACAAAGAAACAGCAGTTACAACACAGTCTAGAAGAGAAGAACAATTGTAACTTCAGTTAGCAGCTCTTGCGATACATTTTTTAAAAAGTTGCGTTGATTTTGACTTCAAATACAAACATAAGTAGAACAGAGAATAGGCCACTATTTTGAGAGGATCACTCTCTGCTGGAAATGCTGATGTTTGGAGTTACTTTTGCAATTCTCTATGCAGCATGAATGACAAACAATGGT